>NW_027526214.1:32918860-33036360 GCF_048455015.1 Haemaphysalis longicornis | reverse complement strand
CCCATCAAATATTTTGCCAGTAGTAGTGGAAGGTATATCTGTGCAAGCTTTAGTGGACACCGGGGCCAGTCTTTCTGTGATGCATTTGGATTTGTGTCCACGCTTACGTAAAGTGCGAACCCCATACTCTGGCCCGGCACTATACAGCGCGAATGGACATCTTATAAAGCCAGTTGGAACTTGTACAGCACGCGTTTCCATCGGGGACGATCGACACCATATTGAATTTGCGGTTCTGCCAGAGTGTGCTCACGAACTAATTTTCGGTTGGGGTTTTCTTTCGTCAGCTTCCGCCATTATCTCCTGTTCTCAACCAGCTATTCACATTACGAACACCAAACCTTCTTCTGCTCCAAGTCCCCGACATCAGTTCTTGACTTTGTATGCCGACCACGTTCTGGCACCCGGTAGTGAAGAGGTCCTGGTGGTTTTTTCAAGCAACATTTCTGACGGGGATGTGGTGGCCTCACCGTCAACCCGGTTGCATCCTCGAGGAATTGCCATGTCGGCGTGCCTTCTCCGCTTTTCACAGGGACTTGCAGCTCTGGCCGTCATCAACACCACGGGTGAGCCCATTCTACTACCAAAGGGCATGACCATCGCTTCCGTGGTCGATGTAGCGCCCGCATCTGTCGTCTCTAGCTCCCTAACGCCTTCAGGCATGTGCGGTCTCACTACTGAGGATGGTTTGTCAGCTCTTACCGCTACCATTAGCCCAGACCTGACAACCACACAGACAGAAAAGTTACTTCAGGTACTGAAGAAGCACATTGCATCTTTTGATGTGAATTCCTCCACGCTAAAACGAACGTCCGTGGCCGCACACCGGATTGAGATAGATGGCTCGGCGGTTGTACGCCGTCGCCCCTACCGTGTGTCTTCGCATGAGCGGAAGATTATAGAAGACCATGTCGCTGACATGCTCAAGCGTGATGTTATACGTCCATCATCAAGCCCGTGGTCATCGCCAGTCATGTTAGTAGAGAAAAAGGACGGCTCAGTTCGCTTTTGTGTCGATTACCGTGCCCTCAATAAGATCACTCGGAAAGACGTATATCCGATGCCACGCATCGATGACGCTCTCGACCGTCTTCAAGGAGCGGAGTTCTTCTCAAGCCTTGATTTACGATCCGGTTATTGGCAAATCCCGATGCACGAAGATGACAAAGAAAAGACGGCCTTCGCCACTCCCGATGGGCTTTACGAGTTCAATGTTATGCCCTTCGGGCTATGTAATGTGCCCGCGACATTTGAACGCATGATTGATACCGTGCTCCGCGGCCTCAAATGGAAAACTTGCCTCTGCTACCTCGACGACATTGTTGTTTTTTCAACCACATTTGAGCAACATCTCCAACGTCTCGACGAGGTACTGGCGTGTCTCTCAAATGCCGGACTACAGATTAATACAAAAAAGTGCACATTCGCCAGCAAATCGATAAAGGTGTTAGGGCACATCGTGAGCAAAACCGGAATACAGCCAGACCTTGCGAAGATTTCTGCAGTTCTAAATTTTCCGCGCCCGCTACAGCAGAAAGACCTTCGCAGCTTTCTCGGACTATCATCGTACTTCCGCCGCTTCATACAAAATTTTGCAACAGTTGCTTCTCCTCTCAAAAACCTCCTGCTTTCTGGCACAGCTTCTGTTTGGAGTGAAGATTGCGAACGGGCTTTTCAAGCTCTGAAAAACGCACTCACATCGAGCCCTGTGCTTTGCCACTTCGATGACGCTGCACCAACGGTTCTACACACGGACGCCAGTGGTCAAGGCATCGGTGCAGTCTTGTTGCAACTCGATTCGTGCAAGAGGGAGCGAGTGGTCGCCTATGCTAGCCGCACGCTGCCGTCGGCAGAACAAAACTATACAATCACGGAGCAGGAATGCCTTGCTGTTGTGTGGGCCATCCAAAAGTTCCGCCCTTACTTGTACGGTCGGCATTTCAATGTCGTCACCGATCATCACGCATTGTGTTGGTTGTCGACGTTGAAGAACCTCTCCGGCCGCCTCGGCCGTTGGGTTCTCCGTCTACAGCAGTATCATTTTACCATCACGTACAAGTCCGGCAAAAAGCATTTAGATGCAGATGCGCTCTCACGCTGCCCCTTATCGCAATCGGCTGTCTGCTTCTCGCCGGCAAGAAAGCCTGCTTTATCCATGGCACCTATTGCTTACTCCACGGTTGATGACATTATTCTCCCGGCCATTCAGCGCGACGATACCTTTTGTCGCAGGATAATCGACCGGATAGACGGCTCCGCGCGACCTCCCAACAGCCGGTTACGTCGCCAACTCCATAAGTTTCGGCTTGAAAACGGGGTTCTGCACCGTTACCGCCACCACCCCACAGGGGCCAGGTGGGTCCCTGTCCTACCGCGGGAGCTACGCGCAGCTGTGTTAGAGGCATTTCACGATGATCCGACAGCAGGACATCTCGGGTTTGACAAAACCTACGACCGCATTCGTTGTCGCTTCTTTTGGCCTGGGATGTCAACTAGCGTGGCGAAGTACATTTCTTCATGCACCAAATGCCAGCACCGAAAACGCACTACGACTCTGCCAGCCGGCTTGCTACAACCGGCACCTTGTCCTTCGGCGCCCTTCGAAGCTGTGGGCATTGACCTGTACGGCCCGCTTCCCAGCACACCGAACGGCTATCACTGGATAGTGACTGCTGTCGACCATCTAACCAGGTACGCGGAGACGGCCACTCTACGATCTGGCTGCGTCCAAGAAATCGCTGACTTTCTCCTGCAGAATATCATCTTGCGCCACGGTGCACCCCGCGTCCTTTTAAGCGACCGCGGCAAGGCCTTCTTGTCCCGAATTGTGGCGGAAGTGCTTCAAGCGGCAAATACGATTCATAAAACAACCAGCAGCTATCATCCTCAGACGAACGGCCTCACTGAACGCTTTCACCGAACTCTCTCCGACATGCTCTCTATGTATATCAAACCAGACCACACCAACTGGGACCAAATTCTTCCGTTTGTAACCTTTGCCTACAACACAGCAATTCAGCACACCACTAGCTACTCACCATTTTTCCTGGTTTTTGGCCGTTCCCCTTCCTTCTTTATTGATACCGCTTTCTTATCCGCACCGGTCTCTCCCGTTACCCCGTTTTCTAACCAGTTCATCTCCCGGATTAACCACTGTCGACACCTAGCCCACATCCACACTGAAGCAACGCAGCAGGAACAAAAAGCCCATTACGATGCCGGGCACCGCAACATCAATTTTCATCCCAGTGAAGAAGTGCTTTTGTGGGCCCCGACACGTTCGCCCGGCCTGTGCGAGAAGTTTCTGCACCGCTATATTGGCCCATACACTGTCGTTGCGCAAACTTCACCTGTCAACTATAGAGTGTCTCCTGCAGTTGCCTCCAACGACCGTCGCCGACGTGGAAGTGAAGTCGTTCATGTTTTTCGTATGAAGCGTTTTACCCAGCGCGCGCCGTAGCTACAAGCGTCCAGGCGGCCGCTTCCCAGCGAGGGGGGAAAAGTGTGAGCGTTTACTGGTGTCTTGACTCATGAAGAAGACTCCTGGAATGAATTTATTGTTATTCGCTAGTCGGACCAATCTCTCACCTGTACATACCCATTATCGTCATCATTTGTGGATTATCATCATCGTCTGGTCTGGTTCGGCTGAGTCACCGAGTTCCCTGCGGGCTGAGTAAAGAGACCTGCCTTGGGATTACCGTTTCCTTGTTCCAGTCTGCTTCCCTCTTACAATATATATATATGTGTGTGTATATACATAGTTCCGCTCTACGTTATTGAGGCGAGAACATTGGTTTCATGCGGAACCGAACTCCAGCAGAATGAGACATATTTTTACAAAGCTTTGCGAAATACTTCAATTGTAGCTTTTTCCCATAAATGCTGAATAAACCCGCCCTCGGCACCAATAAGCGATTCTATTCGGCTTGAGAAACGGCTCCATGCACGGTTCAGGTGCTCCTTAGAAATGTTGACAATAGATTGAGCAATGGCTGCCTTCTGTGCGTATTTTGTATTATGAGCACTTTGTTCGCCTTTCTCTCGACGACGCCCGAGGCATAGTAGTGGATCGGATTTAAATCTGGAGGACTAGATGGCCACATGTTGGGAGTAAAATGGACGTAAATGTTGTGAGCCACCCCACATGGGTGACGCAGGTGGTGTGCTCAGCAGCCGAATCTTGCTGAAAGACATATAGTTCTACTTTCGAAACACTCTTTATCCATAGCTTTACAACATGGAAATACCATCCACAGACGCGGCAACATTGACGGGGATCGTCTTGCACAAAATTGGGGCAGCACGATGTCATCTTTGTTGCTTAGCACGCATTAAACCCTCACAGTCCACGGAAGTCTTGCGTGCATCACTGTAGGTTCCTCGTAATCGGTTGCGCAAAGACACCGGCCGTTACGTCCGTTAACGTTTGGGTCTCGGTAAACGTTCTTTTCATTTAAAAAAACAGCATTCCAATTCCTCACGACTTTCAGCTTGATTAAGAAGTTCTTGGACCGGATCAGACGAATCTCCCGAGTTTTATTGTACCTGAATTCTCTCTCCTGGTGACATAGGAATGTTACCTCAAGTCCTCGTGCAAAGCGAGCCCTACAGTCGACTCTACGGCGTGACGTTCCTTTGCAATGGCAAGCATTTCCACCCCTGGGTCGTCCGTCACAATGACTTGCAGCCACCAGATAAAATCAGGAGTTCTGACGATGTCCGACCACTGAATGTGCTTTTTCCCTTTTTGCAACAGATGCCACGTCGCCGCCACAACACATGAGCTTTGTCCGTTCCTTGTAAACGAAATCGTCGCTACTTTAGGAAAAGCGGCATTTTCCAAGTAATCGTGGTACCCAGCCAAGAAGACGAGGAGCGCACTTCCTGCATTCCCTGCGTCAACTTGTACGCCGCCATCGTTGAACATACTGAGCATTATAAGTGATAAAGGATAGCGAACAGGAAGCCGCAAGCCTGGATATATATGATGAGCCTGCTGATATGTGTGGCGATAAAGAATAGCGTCCTCAAAGAGCTGGTGCTCACTGTATATATTTATATTTAGGCCGGTGAAAAACGTTCGCTAGTAGGGCAATTGAACTCGAGATTACGCATTCGCATGCAATCCAGAGGTGGCACAAACTGCCTCCCCATTTTCTATCATTGTTTTATTGCTCGAGAGAAAAAGGAACGCTATATTGTTGAAGGCCGGAGAGCCTTTACAATAATCTTAGTGAGGTCATTGCTCCTTCAGTCGCTCAAGAAGAAAATGTCCTTATATCCTACGCATACCTTGCCTCACGGAAGAAAGCTTTTCCTCAAAGATTCTAGAAACACTCAACAGGGTTTCTCTGGAAAACATAAACAGATTTTACGCATGTGCACGGTTGTTAGAAAAAGTAAGGAGTCATTAAGATATTCCCTTTTGGTGAATAAATTTCACTTGTTGGTTATGCTTGCCTCGGTCCCTACCCTTATTCTATTGTGTGTGCGTGTCCGCTGTGAAAAACAAGCTCTATCTCCTCGAGGATATCGTACAAAGACAAGTCTTCTGCCTTCTTCGCCCTGTTTCTGCCGTTTTCATCTCCCCTCTATCTCGTGTCCTATTCCTCCCCTCCTGTAGTAGCAAAACGAAGTTTCGTTTCAGTTATATTTCCTTATTCGCACACCAAAAACTGTCTAATGGGTTTTTTGATACCCTTTCTTACCTGTTCTCTCGCGAGAGCCCATTCTATGTGTTCTTGTAACAAAAAGCCGGTACCTTTTCGGGTTGAGTTAGCTCAACACCGCGTATCGTCTTACAAAAGGGCCGCCAAGCTAGAGTGTATGCGTGATTGGATATAAATCCCCAGAGTCAACAGGAAAAAAAAACATGATTGATCGCGCCCCGCAAAAACGTGTCCAAAGAGCAAAACAGGATGACTTGTAATTTACGATGTAACAGTTTTCTGTATTGACTAACATAGTTTCCTCCCACTGATGCTCTTAAACTCCATTATTGAAACTCACGTAATAAACAACATGAAGCTTTCTCCGATTCAAATGTACAATTTTTCCGTATGGACAGCTCGTAACACTCTTCTTCAGACAGCGTCAGCCTCTTGTGTACCCACTCGCGTCCTCTAGAATCCCAAATTAGTTTTCAATAATTTGGTAATATTATTATTTTTGTTATTTGTTAGGTGTTATTAAACATTACAAATATGAAAGTTGTGATAGATATGTATCCCTTTTAGCATACCGAGGCCGTACATGGCAATTGCGGGGTAGACCTTATCAAGCAGCAGTTAGGTGGTTTTTTATAGACATTTGCGATAAGGGTGCTTTTAGTTACAGTGAGCAAAAAAAATTGTGGTTGGGAAAACTCAGTGGTGAACTAAGTAATTAGGAAGAGTAATAAATATTTGTGTTATAACCATAGGTACTCTGGCTCAACAGGAATCTCCAAATACTAAGGCTAGCTCCTAACCACAATCTTGTTTTAAGAGCAGGTCGGTCTGCTTGCCGGTGTCATGCCTGAGAAGGGCACCAGCCCCCTTCCAGATGTCGTCCTTCAATCACCGAAGTAGCAGCGGCTCAAGTAGAGCTCGCACCGTGAAAGTAGTGCGTATATTGCCCGCTCACGTCCTTTGGCCCTATGCACTCGGCACGGCAACAAGCGACAGCGGGAGCTCGCCAGAGAACAGCCGCGCCAAAGACGCACAGTGCAAATGGTGAGTTTCCACAGCGGGAAGAAGAATTAAAGAGTCCAAATGGAAGCGAATCGTCAAAGGCACTTCGCCATGATAGAGTCTTGCGGGAAAGCCAGCTTTCGGTTAATACACTACAGATGCACATGCAATGGAGGTTGCAAAATCTCTTTGGGGAAATCAGAGCTACATCGCGACCGACGGCTCTCAACTCGCTTCGGCTAGCCAACCTGATCGAACTGATGACCTTTGGCCAACCTTCCTTGGCTGCCATCGTGATCGTCTGTCTCCGGCTGCATGAGCGCACAAACTGTTTCTTCTTCTTGATGTGCATTAAACACAGACCTCAACGCTCGCTTCTCATCCCCCTTGCCACTTCTCTCCCGCCCGAGAAGAACACGCGTAAGTTGGAATAAATAAATGGATTTTGGTACTACGATCCAATGCCATAAAATATTCTAAGTCCGAGTCCCGGGTTTCGGCACCATGTGGATGAACGTCCCGAGAGGCAAGGAAGGGCGCAGGAGATTGTCTGGGAAAAAGTAATACATTAACACTGTTTACACTTAACTGTTCTTAGCTGCCATATTGATGCGTCGCCTTGTTGTCTTCTCCTTAATCGCGGTATATTCCATTGAGCTCGGTGCTGGCTTCGTCCTGGTCCTCACCGAAAGTTAACACAGAGGTATTCTAAAAACCCATAAATTACCCGCTAAGAGGATTCTACCACCACACGGAGTTAACAGTTTATGATTATCTCGCGCACGTCTTTGTGTGCGCCCAGCCCTGGTGGCCATCATTCTTCACAGGGTGGAGAGACAGCCAATTTTTCACACCTTTCATTTCATAGCTACCTCTTGGATGAGGAGCGATTCTAGGTTGGAATTTTTGGCCGCTTTTCGTAGATTCCGTAGGAGAAGACAGTTTCGGAGAGGACCCTACGTATTTTTGCTGGAGGAGGAAACATCATTGTAGTCACCGTTTTTTTTCACTTTTGTTTCAAGTACAGTCACGACTTCCTCCGTCTTTATTCCAGCCATTTTCGTCTGCTCCGTCTGCGCATTTCAACCAATGGATATAACTCTCGGCTCTTCCAAGACCTGGCGCCTCAATAAACCAGCATTCGCCGTCGTTGCTACGAAGCGATTGCAGGGCAGGAGAGAAAAAATGGCTACGTATCTGCTCCTTTCGCTTCAAATGTGAACGAAACACGACACGTCAACTGCTGTCACTGCCACGTAACTGCCTCCCGTCAATTTTCCGCTCACCTCTCATGCTCGGCCTCACCAGTCTTGTTCTTCTCAAGATAACACGATAAAGGCATGCTCAAGTGAATTTCAATTTACCGCGTTTGACAGCTACATGTCCGGTGACTCCTTGCGAGCGCTGCTATGGCGGAGATGCGGGTGAATCGAGTCACCCTACTACAACGTCTATACAAACATGTTGCTTTACTCCCCGAGCTTCTCAGGTGGAGAGTGGCACCAATCAAATGGAGTTTTTCGTTGTTGTTGACGTTAAATTTCCGAAATTCCACCATGAGCTATAAAAATGCGGGCAACAGCAGGCGACTGTTTTCTGCACTTTGTGTAGTATTTTAGGTCCTATTACAGTAACCAAGAATCTGTGAAATCTTTAATAAAGAAACACGGCAAATATCTGTTAATTTACGGCCATATATTACCGTAATGTCTTGCTTTTGTTCAACTGTGTTGACTATTATAAATAATGACACCAGACTTAGACGTTAAAATTTGGCTGTGGGTATATACGACTATTCCGCAGCTTCTGTTCCACCATGGCGGGATGGCTGAATCGATACCTAGACAGACAGACAGACAGACAGACAGACAGACAGACAGAGAGACAGACAGACCGACAGACAGAAGAAACACTAACAAACAGTGAGACAGACAGGCCGAACTTTCGTGGTTTAGGCAGCCCAAAAACAATCGTGTTTCAAAGCCACCTTACTCCCCCGCATTTCTCCTATGCGCTCGTTGCCATCAGGGCCTCTTTAATAAAATTCTCCTTTATGGTGGGACACCTTCCTAGTGTATTGTGTCGCAGCATGCAACTGCTCCCACCAGGCGGCCAGCGGGAGTCTTTTAAATGCGACGCATCTCTTGCTCTCGGGCTTGAGCTTCATGCGTCGTCGTCGCGTCGTCCGTCCGCATCCCTCCACCGTTCTTCTCTCCCACATCTGTGTGCAACACTCTCACTTCGGCTCATTAGCGTACCACAGCTGGCGCGCTTGGTTGGCGCGCGCTTCGCTGCGTTAACAACTGCTCCGGTGCGCGCAAGTGCGCGCATGCGCGACTCTCCTCCGTTGTCTCCTCTCCTTCAATCGCTGTGAATATAAATCGGGTATCGCGCCGCGGCGGTTCAGTCAAGCGCTCGCTTTCGCACTGACGTGACCTCGCTTTGACTACTTCGTGCTTGACTACCTCGTGCATGACTTGATTCTTCTTCCCGCGTATGAGAACACCCGCATGTGATGGAAATGCATCCTACGCGTTCACAGCATGTTTCACGCGATTTAGAGAATCAACCCAATGCAAACACCAATTGAACCCCCCGATGCGTCACGTCACACCAGGGTTCCCTCGCGGGGAGATGGGCGTAATTTTAACCCAGCGCAGTACTTTAGAATAGATCATTTTTTCCCCTTCACCTCGCCAGTTGTGCCTCAGACAGCACGGCCATCAGAAAAGAAACAAATCAAAGCGGGCGCATCACATTACTCCCATGCGCAGCACTGCATTCTATGATCGTGTCAATTTAAAATGTAACACTACGCGAGAACACTAATGCAACACATGCATATTGCCTTGAGGCAATGTAGCAGACAAAGCCGCAATTTTCTGCCCACTAGAGGATTCTACCCACAGATAGGGAACCTTCACAGTGAAGCTGTGTACGACAACATAAGCAAATGAGAGTCCGTGCGTGTTCCCCGATGTGGTGTTAATGAACACCCGAATATGTCCGATGGTTCACTTCTTCCAGTACGGGATTGAGGAATATTGTGATAGAGGGAAGGCTGAGGGCACGCACCATAGCAAAAAGTGCGCTTTCACCGTAAGACCTCGGTGCGCAAAACAAGCAATCCCTTGACCACATTCGGTTTAACATTGCACTGCTCGCGTTCACTGCGCAGTTCACAAGGGGTCCGTGACAGCAAAGCCGTAAAGCACCCGCATGTTACCTGTTGTGCAATTGTGGATTCGCTACTTCCTGCTACGTGCGAGCATATTTGAAGGACGCGCGATTGGCTTTGAATCTTCTGCATATTGTCACGCCCGTCCTCGCTATAGTTGCAGTTAGAATATCTTGCATTGCTGCAACACACTACTGCTCCACTGGCCATGCTTCTCCAAAGAGAAAAAGACCACATGGATATTCAAGGAGGTTTCCTTTTTGAAGCATGCTTGATACAGTTCTCCGAAAAAAAACATTTTTTAGTAAACAAGAGTACCGCTCAAGATAATGAACGGGCTGGGTTTGTTATACTCACCTGCTCCACCCACGAATGGAGTCTGTTCGCCTGTCCGATAACCTGCAAGTAACATTTTTATTTATGCGCGACGGGACAACAGCTACGTACGACTTTCCTACCAGAGAGAATACGCATCACCCGATGCATGTCATTACATTTTTTTCGCAGAAGTTAAAACATGTCAACTAGTTCTAAGCAAAGGTTCTCTTAACTGCAGAGCTATTGTGGTTGTGCAATGACCATTTACACAACATTATTCGTTAAGACCAAAGAGGGGCAATTGACACTGCCACGTTAATAGACTTTTCAAATGCCCCATTTCAAATTCCCGGATAAATATACTGGTGGTGAGCTAAATTAATATTCAAATCACTCGCAACTGTTGACGTTTGCACAGGAAATTAAAATCCTGAAGTCTCGTTTTTGAAACACCGCTGAGACCCCTGATGCTCAAACACCTCTGAAGCAACAATGAATCAACGAGAAAAGTGCGGAAGTGTCAAGATTACTGCGCCGAAAATAAAAATTTCAACTCTGATGCTGCGATTATAAAGCTTTCTTACAAAACGCATGACATCGACGACTTACCTACTCATTTAAAGGTGTAACAGTGAAATTCCTTCCCTAAATATGGGGTATAAGTGGAACGATGCGATTCCGGTTTGCGGGGATAAATTGGTCGCAGTTAGCACAGGACCTTGATTATTGGAGAATAATGGGAGATGTCTTTGCCCTTCAGTGTTCTTAGATAAGCTATTGATGATTATGTTGATGTTGTTGTTGTTGATGATGATGATGATGATGTCGGGAAGAGCTTGGCGAGCAACGACCTTCCCAACTGCTGCACCGGATGCGGCAACTTTTTGGTGTGCACGCGGGTCTGAGCGGCCAGCACACACTTCGTGAACTTTTTCTGCAACGGCTGCGCCGGTCGGTGCGTGTGGTTCTCGCGCGTCAGATGAGACTGTGGTAAGGTGAACGGAAAGCGTGTGTGGCCAACCCCTAGGACGGTCAGATGGCTGGATCAGGCTGTGGGAAGAGGAGGAAGACGAGGAAGAAAGAGGGGACCGGGTAACCGAAACTGCCCGATCAGTGGTTCGGGCCGGCGTCTTGGATCTTCAGGCCGGCGAGAAGACACGGCGTACCTCTCGTCCTTCGTCCGGAGGAGCGCTCAAACAGCCCTGGTGCCCGGTTGCCTCGCGGCGTAGGCCCGAGGAACTCAACTTCTCAGCAGTCTCGGCCAGTCACCGACGCTGACATCCGAGCCGGGACTGGGGTTTGGTGAGACGCCGAGAGGACATTCTCCAGAGACTTGTGTTTTGCGTAACTGCCCGTCTGTGTGTGTTGGGTGCTGGGAACTATTCGCCAGTCTTTCATTTCGTGGTCTTGTCTTTGTGTTGGAAATACAATTGTGGCAACGTGCAACGGAGCGAGTCGTAGGTCTGGTGTGAGATACTAGTTGGACTACTGATCATTACAAAAGTGGCGAGCCTGCCAGGATCCAGCTAGCATACTGACCGATACGACTTCCGTACCGTACAGAAAGACCACCATGGACCTCGAGAAGCTGACAGCGCTAGGCATCCAGTACGGCCTATCTGGGCATGAGCTCCGCGAGTGGGTTGAGAAGGAACGCGCCAACCAGCGCGCTGAACGAGTCGCTCAGCGGGAAGCAAACCGCGAGGAGGACGAACGACAGAAGGCCGCGGACGAACGACAGAAGGCCGCGGACGAACGACAGAAGGCCGCGGACGAACGACAGAAGGCCGTGGATGAACGGCAGAAGGCCGCGGACGAACGGCAGAAGGCCGCGGACGAAAGGCGCAGAGAGCTTCTGTTGCTGGAGCTCCGACTTCGGGAAACGCCGGCAACTGCAGGGACCCAGGAGAACGGCGTTGGACCGGTCGGCACGACACCCCCTGGGGCGGTGGTCAATCCCCAGAAGGTTCTCCCCATCTTTGACGAGCGCCGTGATGACCTACATGCATATCTACAGCGCTTTGAGCGGGTAGCTACTGCACAAGAATGGTCACCAGAGAAATGGGCCACGGCCATCAGCATGTGCCTCTCTGGGGAAGCTTTGACCGTCATAGGCCGTCTTACAGCAGAAGAATCGCTAGATTACTCCGCAGTCAAAAAGGCTCTATTGCAGCGTTTCCGCTTCACTGCCCAAGGCTACCAGGAGAAGTTCAGGGGAGCGCAAGCCATGGACGGCGAGACTGGACGACAGCTGGCTGCCCGGCTCTCAGGATATTTTGACCATTGGATCGAGATGTCAGGTGTGCCGAATACGTTCGAAGGACTCAGGGACCTTATCGTCTCCGAGCAGTTTCTTCGATGTTGCCACGCGAAGCTAATTGTGTTCCTGAAGGAGCGAGACTGCAAGACGCTGAGTTCTCTCGCGGACCATGCCGACCGCTTCCTGGCGGCCCAAAATATTACTAACCTTGGGAATGGCAGTGAAGAGCCGCCCAGAGACGGAAGTCATGCTCAAAAGAAGTCGCTAAAATGCTACTTATGCAACCGCACCGGCCACACTGCCCCTGACTGTCACGTCCCTTTTAGAAACCCGGCAAAATGCAAGAGTTGCGGCAAGTCAGGGCACAGCGCTGAAGAGTGCAAAAACGAACCAACCGACCCGGAACATATTGTCTCGTGCGCCTTCACACGGTTTTCTCAGGGTCATCCAAACCGGGGCTCCACTGCTTCCTCTAGGAACGCAGACGAAACATCAGACTTCTATAGCCGAGGGGACTACAAGGCACCTCGATTTCTAGCAGACGGCCTACCCGTTGTTGAAGGGCGTGTACTCGGGAAACCTGTACGCGTTCTAAGGGACACGGGCAGCAACACCGTTATTGTTCGGCGCAGCCTCATTCCCGACAAGAGGTTTTCCGGAAAAACAAAGGAAGTCTTCTTTCTGGACGGGTCGGCGATGCAGTTACCAGAGGCGAAGATTCACGTTGACACGCCCTACTTCACAAGGGAAGTCAACGCCATTTGCATGGAAAACCCCACTTACGATCTCGTTCTTGGTAACGTAGCTGGAGTACGAGCAGCACTGAACCCAGATCCGTGCTGGGAGAGCACAAGCAGCCGGGACGAAAAACAGATTGAGCCTTTGAAAGAGGAAAGGCCACCAGCCGTTCCAGTGCTGATGTCTGCCATTGTCAAGGCGCGGAACAACAGCCGTTTTTCCAAGAAACTAGGAGTTATGAGCTCACTTTCGAAGGACGAGATAGCTCAACAACAGAGCAGCGATCGTTCATTGAAATGGTGCCAGCGGAAAGTCGGCAAGCGAGTTTATTACCGCAAGGGCCACTACAGCAACTTCCTACACGAAGACAATATTCTGTACCGGCAGTACCACCGAGTGATGGGTGAAACGTACAGCCAGATCCTTGTGCCTAAGCCGCTGCGAGAATCGGTCATTCGAAGCTCACACGAAGGTACCCCGGCCAGTTATCTCGGGGTACGGCAAACGCTTAACCGAGTGCTAAGAGAGTTTTACTGGCCTGGCGTCAACGTTGACGTGCGGCGGTTCGTCGCATCGTGTACCACCTGTCAGCGAACATACTCTCCAAAAGAATCACCGCAAGGAGGTGGCGCAGGTGTCATGGAAACCGGCTGGACCCATAATCAACGAACCCTTTAAGACGTTTTTTGGTGGGACTGAGAATAGTTGTTATAACAACTTTCTTAAAATGGGGGTAATTGTGGTAAGGTGAACGGAAAGCGTGTGTGGCCAACCCCTAGGACGGTTAGATGGCTGGATCAGGCTGTGGGAAGAGGAGGAAGACGAGGAAGAAAGAGGGGACCGGGTAACCGAAACTGCCCGATCAGTGGTTCGGGCCGGCGTCTTGGATCTCCAGGCCGGCGAGAAGACACGGCGTACCTCTCGTCCTTCGTCCGGAGGAGCGCTCAAACAGCCCTGGTGCCCGGTTGCCTCGCGGCGTAGGCCCGAGGAACTCAACTTCTCAGCAGTCTCGGCCAGTCACCGACGCTGACATCCGAGCCGGGACTGGGGTTTGGTGAGACGCCGAGAGGACATTCTCCAGAGACTTGTGTTTTGCGTAACTGCCCGTCTGTGTGTGTTGGGTGCTGGGAACTATTCGCCAGTCTTTCATTTCGTGGTCTTGTCTTTGTGTTGGAAATACAATTGTGGCAACGTGCAACGGAGCGAGTCGTAGGTCTGGTGCGAGATACTAGTTGGACTCCTGATCATTACAGAGACGTCACTTGATTGACTGGCGCAACTTGCCGATCGCATCACGGAGTGCTCTACTCCAAACTTAGCGCTCATTTCTGCTGGAAGAACACGAACAACCAGGTCGACTGTCACGCCTTGAGGAGCAAGTGAAACATGATGATGATGATGGTTGGTGTTTAATGGCGCAAGGCCGACTAAGGGCCAAGAGCGCCAGAGAAGAAGTTGCTAAATTTTGATGAGACTGTAAATACTAAAACACGTCACTACAAGTAAACGTGACGCAAAACAAAAGAGAATGGAGATGGCTGGTTTATAGGGCCAGGATGATTACACGTGATATGACAAGAGCTGCACAAAATTTACCTCAGCTAAAAACAAAATACACATTGACGAGAAAACATTGGTTCGTCGGCTAAAAAGTATGATGGTTGCAGTGGAATGTGTCACCTGTAGATTTCTGGAAAGTGTTTGCCTCGTGTGGTGTGAAGTGCCTTGCATGTGATTAGTATGTGAACTACAGATAGGGCCCCTCCGCACCTGTTGCACTGGGGTCTTGAAAATCCCGTGAGCAGATACGAGTGCGTTGCATGGTTGTGCCCTATCCGTAGGCTAGCCAAAGCAACGTCCGTGTATCTGTTGTGTGAGTCATCTGTGTACCGCCCCAAGTGTGGCTTTATAACATGCAGTTTGTTGGCTGTCTGTTCATTCCAGTGTGTTTGCCATCTTCTACGCAAGTGTCGTCTAAGGAATTGCTTGAGGTTTGTATAGGGTAACGTTGTAATGTCTACAGTGTTCTTAAGTACAGCAACAGCAGCCCTCTCGTCTGCCAACTCGTTCCCAGCGATCTCAGTATGTCCTGGGACCCAGCAGAGGAGCAGCGCATGCAGTTGCGCATACACAGACATGATAGTGTTGAATGCAAGATTAACTAAGTGGTTTTTGGGGAGCTTGTGCGATGATAGTGCGCGAACAACACTCAAAGAATCTGTATAGATGATGTAATTGGGAATTGGATTTTCAAGAATGTGTCATACAATCAGTAAAATTCCATACGCTTCTGCTAAAAAAATGTGTGCACGCTCATGGTTCTGACTGCATTGAAATTTGGACAATGAGCAGCGCAGGAGACCATAGTGGAGGTTTTAGCAGCGTCACAGTAAAATTCTGCACCTGGGTATTCAAACTGCAGAGACAGAAAGTGCTGCAGTATTGCAACTTGCGGTACCCGATTTTTGTCAAGTTTAATAAACTTAAGATCACAAGACACAGGGCGAACTTGCTGCCCAGGCGGTAAAATGTTTGAAAAGGATGACCTGTACACATCTAAAAACGAAGCGCTGAGATCCGAGGCTTGCTCTCTCACTCTAAGCAAAAAGGGCAGAGGAACGGATGGGCGATTTACAAAGAGCACAGATGTGAATGTATTGTTGAAGACAGGATAAAAAGGATGGTTGTTCAGCGATCAAATTTTAAAATTCACAGAGCAAGTTTATGTATGTCCGTTGGTTCTCAAGGGACCACATGTTACACTCGACATACAAACTCTGGGAAGGGCTAGTGCAAAAAGCACCCGCCGCAAGACGTAGCCCCAAGTGTAGCACTCGGTCCAGCATTCGTAAGGCTGTTTTAATCGCCGACCCATACACCACACTGGCATAGTCTAAACGAGACCCAACCAAAGCAGTATACAAGCACAGCAGCAGTTCTTTGTGAGTCCCATACGATTGGTGGGAGAGAACCTCAAGGGTAATTATTGTTTTCTTACAATTACGATAAAGTTCGTTGATTTGTGGAATGAATGTGAGTTTGTGGTCAAACACAACACCTAAAAACTTGTGCTCCTTGTTCACAAGAAGCGACACGCCATGAGGAGTAATGTCGGGGTCCGGATGGACCCCGACTCGTGGCCGAAAAGAAGCCTTTACATGACAATGACAGGTCAGCGACTTCTTACAACTCTGAGATCACACTTCATAGGCTGAGGGGCGCTCTTAGCCCGGTAAAACCTCAGCTCCAGGCACAGACATCACCTATTCAATGATACAGAACTTACACACAGACACTCTTGTAACACTACTTCACCTTTTCAACAAGATAGGGCTTTCGGGGCACATTCCAAAATCTTGGAGGGATGCCATAGTTGTAGCATTCTTGAAAGAAAGGAAGGACCCTTCTCCCACTAGCTATCAACCCATTTCCTGACCAACTGCCTGTACAAGCTTTTCGAGAAGATGATAAACCGGGGGCTCGTGTACTTTTTGGAGTACAACGGCCTTCTCGAGAGCTGCAAGGCAGGCTTCAGGGCAGGGAGATCCACAAACGATGAACTTGTGGCACTAGAGTCATACATCAAGGATGCCTTCATTCACAAACAGTTCTGTGTAACTATGTTTTTCGACCTCGAAAAGGCCTATGACAACGCTTGCCGTTATGGGATCCTTAGTGACCTGAAGTCATTCGGTGTTTCTGGGGAGCGCCATCCAGCAACTTTTGCTGTCTGGCGCTCCCCAGCAGTCGGACAATGATGCACCGATCTCCTTTAATACTGCCAAGCTCTTCCCAGAAAAGCCAGTCACGAGATAGACAGGACGGAGTTTGCTGGTACCAACGTCGTTTGGGCACGTGTGCTACCCACTGCACTCAACCTTGCTCGCTTCCGGGAAACGCTCCAGCCAGTCGTTAACGGCGGCTTACGACGAGGGCCCTCCACCCAGCCGCCTGTTCTTCGTAGTCGACCGCACAAGCAACTCGCGCCTGCTAGTCGACACAGGAGCCGAAATCTCTATTGTCCCGGCAACAGGATGCCGACGTAGGAAGAACATACCGTTGCTGCAGCCAGTAAACAACACTGTTATCAGTCCGTTTGGCTTCCGCTCGCTGACACTAGACGTCGGACTCAGGAGCCTGTTTCGCCGGGTCTTCGGTGTGGTGGACGTTCATTTCGCTATAATCGGAGCAGACTTTCTGAGCCACGTCAACCTGGATGTGAGCGTACGGGACCGTTGCCTCAAAAATAACCACACATCCCTCAAAGTACGTAGTTTGGAGTCAAACATCTGCTCATCTGGCATCTCCGCCTTCCAGCCACCACGTCCTGGCCGGATTCCTTTGTCTCACCAAGCCCCGCCACACGGAACAGCTGGTGAAACATAGCGTAACTGACCACATCGTCACTACTGGTCTGCCATTCACTGCCCGGCAACGACGGCTGTCCGGCAACATGCTTCAAGCTGCACGCTGTGAGTTCGAGCACATGCTGCAGCTGAGAATTATTCGCCCTTCGTCTAGCAATCATTCATTGCCGCTGCACCTGGTGCCTAAAGACGACGGGAACGACTGGCGCCCGTGCAGTGAATACAGAGCCTTGAATGCATCAATAACGCCGGACCAGTATCCTCTGCCACACATTCACCACTTTAGTGCGCAGCTGGCAGGCACAAAAATATACATTAAGATCAACCTCGAAGGGGCATACCACCAAATCTCCGTCGAACTGGCGGACATAACAAAAACAGCCATAACCACTCCATTCCGCCAGTTTGAGTTTGTCGTTTTGCGCAATGGCTTAACAAATACAACACACACCTTTCAAAGGTTTATGGATGAAGTGAGCCAGGGTCTTCCTTTCGTCTGTCTACCTGGATGACATTTTGGTGGCCAGCAGAACTCGTAGCAAGCCGAACAACACCTCCGCCAGATCTTTCAGCGGATAGATGAGCACGGTCTGGTGTTTGAGCCTCAAACGTGCGTGTTTGGTGTCGAGGCTCTCAACTTCCTCGGCCACCACATCACTGCAGAAGGCATTATGTCATTAGATTGGAGGGTGCAATCCATCAAGAAGTTGCCTGCTCCAATATGTTTCCGCACGCTGAGAGAGTTCATCGGGCACTTAAACTTGCACCGGTGGCTCATTCCGTCTTGTGCTCAAGTACTTCTTCCGTTGACCGACCTGCTGTGCCGAGACGACCAAAAGGCACCAGAATTTTGTTGGTCCGAGGAACACCACAATGCTTTCAAGAAAGCTAAAGACGAACTGGTCACGGCTACCCCTCTCATTAATTCACTGCCTGACGCTCCTACACGCCTCATGGTGGACGCGTCCTCCATATCGGTCGCAGCAGTATTGCAGCAACAGGAGGGTGCACAGGGGAACACACTGGGCTTCTTTTCGAAATGCCTGAAGCCTGCAGAAGTACGCTACAGCGCTTTTGCAAAGGAGATGCTCGCAATCTATTGTTCCATTAAGCATTTCCACTACTTCCTCGAAGTTCGTGAGGTCTACATCTTGACAGACCACAACCCCCTCACCTACGTATTCAACAACAACAGTTTCTCCCACTCAGAACGGGAAATTAGTCAGCTCGCATTCGTCTCTGAGTTGTCTTTCCGGTGTGGAAAACGAAGCAGCCGACGCCTTGTATCGCGTCAACGCTTCCGGCCCAGAAGTCCTGGACGTGGAGGAGATTGCCGCGGCTCAGCAGGAGGACACTGAGATGACGAGACGGAAAGGGGGGATCTTCACTCGTGCTTTTCGAGGTGGCACTTCCCTACGTCCAGGACAAGATAACCTGCGATACCTCCCAGGCAACCCCACGACCTTTTGTCCCACTGAATTTTTGCCCAACGGTATTCAACACATTCCGCTCCATCAGCCACCCAGGTGTCCGTGTCACCCAGCGGCTGATAACATCACGCTTTGTTTGGCCCGTTGTCCCGCGGACGTGCGACGTTGGGCTCGGGCATGTGAAACGTGTCAGCAAGTGAAGGTGAGTCGCCACACTCGGGCTGCACTACCAAAATTTCGAACTCCTGAGTCGCGGTTTGACCACTTTCGCCTCGACCTGGTGGGATTGCTACCGCCCTGCCAAGGTTTCAGGTACCTGCTCACATTCATCGATGGATACAGCAGATGGCCCAAAGCAATACCAATTGCGGACATATTACCTGCGACCGTCGCACAGGCCTTATTCAGACATGTGTGTTCCGCTTTGGCTGCCCCACCCGCATAACAACTGACCTGGGACGGCAGTTCCAGGGCATCCACTTTTGCGGGCTTTCGACCCGCCACGGCACGCAGCACACCACCGCCTACCACCCCGCCAGACACGGAATGGTGGAGCGCTTGCACAGGCAACTCAAAGCTGCACTTACAGCGAATCTCGATCGCCAGCACTGGATGGAAAAGCTGCCGCTCGTTCTTCTTGGCCTACGCTCAGCGGTGAATTAAGATCTCGGCTTCGGCGGAGCAGAAATGGTGTTCGGCTCATCAGTGCGCCTCCCGGGAGAATTCTTCTCCGACCAGACACGTTCCGCCCCAGCAGCCTCCGACCACATCGAGAAGCTGTGCGCATGGATTGCGCAACTCAGGCAAAAAGCACATTGCATCGCCCGCAACCAAAACGGTTTTCACTTTTCCCGACATGGACTGAGCTACACATGTGTTTGTGCGACATGACGCAACGAAGCCTCTCCTCACTCCACCGTACGACGACCCTTTCAAAGTTTTGGGACGTAATAACAAGACCATGTCAATAGACGTCCGGGGCAAACGAGAAGTTGTCACCGTCGATCGCGCCAAGCCTGCTCATATTAAAGTTTCTGTTCATGCAGCCTCTCATGTACGTGTTCAGTGATAATCATTGGACTGTGACATTTCGCCATTGCTGCCTTTCCTTAAAAGCTCCGCAATCTAGTTGGGGAGCCTCTGTGGCGGAAGCCGCTCGGCACCTACGCGCAAGCGGCTCCCGCGGACGGGAACTTTTGCTTTTTCTCCGGTCTAATGCCGACTTGACGACAGTGCGCCTTTATGGAAGACGCGTATTGGCGATGCCGCCGCCGGCTTACTACGGGATCTTACCCCGCCCTCTTCCACGGTTGCCTTTCGGGGAGCGCAAACTTGTGGTCCGGCCGACTCCTGGCAATATTCCTGGCGCCGTTCTCGTCTGCTCTCTTGGGAGACCTTTTTCCTCTCTCTTTCGAAGTACGCGGTGGTTCCCCTTCTTCCCCTCGTCGGGGGAAGCTCTTGGCGTACGCATATTTTGAAAAAAAAACAGTCTTGTCTTAAAACTGCAAAACCATTTGCGATAAAGGTGCGTTTATTGACAGTGCGCAAAAAGTTTGTGGTTGGAAAAACCTCAGTGGTGAACTAAGTAATTAGGACGAGTAACAAATTTTTGTGGTATATTTATAGGTATATTCGCTCAACGGGAATCTCCAAATACTACGCCTAGCTCCTAACCGCAGTCTTCTTTTAATTGAAGGTTTGCCTGCTTGCTGGTGTTATGCCTGAGAAAGATACAAACCCACTGCCTCACAGAAGTAGCAGCGGCCCAATTAGAGCGCGCACCTTAGAAGTAGCGGGTATACAGCCCGCTCTCGTCATGTGACCCTGTGCAATCGGCACGGCACGAGCGACAGTGGGAGGTCGCCAAAGAACAGCCGCGCCAAAGGCGCACAGCGCAAATGGTCAGTTTCGACAGCGGGAAGCCGAATTAAGAGTCGAAATAGAGGCGAATCATCAAAACGTGCTCCGCCAAGATGTAGTCAATGGGGAAAGCCAGCTTTCTGGTTAATACACTGCACATGCACATGCAATAGAGGTTGTAGAATCTCTTTGGGGAAATCAGAGCTACATTGCGATCGACGGCCGTCAACCCGCTGCGACCAGCCAACCTGATCGACGTGATAGCCTTCTGCCAAGTTCGTTGGCTGGCATCGCGATCGTCATGTCTCCGGCTGCATGAGCCCACACACTGTTTCTTCCTCTTTCCTTGATTCCTCTTGATGTGCAATAAACACAGGCCTCGACGGTCGCTTCTCATCCCCCTTGACGCTTCTCTCCCGCCCAAAATGAACTTGCGTAATCGGAAATAAATAAATCTGGTTCGGTACTACGATCCAACGCCATGAAATATTTTACGTCTGAGTCCCGGGTTTTGGCACCATGAAGAGGAACGTACAGAGAGGCAAGGGAGCAGGGCATTGTAAGGAAAAATGTAACATATTCACACTGTTTACACAGAGGCGTTCTGAGCTGCCATCTTGATGCCTCGCCTTGCTGTCTTTTCCTTCCTCCGGGTATGTTCCATTGATCTCGGTGCCTTCTTCGTCCTTGTCTTCACTAAACGTTCCAACACAGGTATTCAGAAAAAATTTGCCCCAGTCTATGCGGTGAAGGTGTTTGGAAGGCAAAGCTGTAAACGAACCCCACAACAATTGCCTATGCGACGACACTATAATTCACACACGTGGCTCTAAAAAGAGTAAAACCAGTGATTCTGGCTGCCGTTACCTACAATTCGCGGTGGCGGCGTCCTGAATGCAGAAGCATCTGTCACGGCCAGGCTTCATCACCACGCGACACAAGCGCGGACACCGACAGAATTCGGCATGTGAGCATAGTGATTCCATTCTATACCGATTTAAACCATTTATTTTTGTAAGTTTGGTAATTTCAAGAAAGGTGAAGGAACTCCCATAATCGTTAATTATCAGCAACAGTTACTATTGCGCCTTTAGTAATACCTGTTAAACCACAACCTAATTGGTAATCACCAATTTAGAAAACAGTTCTATTCGTGGAAAGCAGTGCGCAAAAGGTAGTGTTTGTTTAGCGGCCAGATGTCTATACGGGTTCTGTTCATTTTGTTTTCGTGCTCTGCAAACAAATATTTAACGTATGTTTGCCGTACGAACACTTAATTCTGCTGTGTCCTGGTTCCCCAGGAGCGGCTGTCGAACAATTTAATCAAGCCGTGCGAAGGAAGCACGCAGGGGACGCGACGCGACGCTGCCCCCAAACAAGCCCAAACCAACCGTCGATAAGGCAGACGACAACACTGGATCACACCGATGCCCCAGCCGAGATAAGCACACGGTGAACGCTGGGTAAATGCGCGAGAGCTCAGGCTACAACCGTCCCTCCCTTGGCAGCCGCCTTGAGAGTTTCGTGTCCCGCACACCAAGAAATAACCATTGGCTGGAAAGGTAGAAAGCTTTAAAAAGGACAAATTACCCGCTCAGAGGACTTTACCACTACACGGAGTTGCCACTATATGATTGTCTCGCGCACGTCTTTGTCTGCGCCCTGCTCTGGCGGTCATCCTTATTGACGGAGGGGAGGGGCACGCTATTTTTTACTCCTCTCGTTTCATGGCTCCCTCTCGGAGGAGGAACGCTTCCAGGGTGGCATTTTTTGGCTGCATTTTGTTGGTTTCCTAAGGAAGAAAGTTTATGAGACACCATTACGTAACTTTTGCTGAAGGGGAAATAAGCAGCGTTTACCCCTGTTGTTTCACGCACAGTCACGACTTCCTCCGTCTTTATTCCAGGCTCCAGCCACTGTCGTTTGCTCAGCCTGCGCATTTCGACCATTCTATATTACTCTGGGCGGTTCCAAGACCGGGCGCCTCGATAAACCAGCGTTCGCCACCGTTGCTACGAAGTGATTGCAGGGCAGGAGAGAAAAATTGGCTGCGTATCTGCTCCTTCCGCTATAAATGTTGACGAAAGACAACAGTCGACTGGAGTCCCTGCCACGTAACTGCCTCCCTTCCCTTTCCCCCTCGGATCTCATACTCGTCCTCACCAGTCTTGTCCTTCTCAAGGTAACACGATAGAGGTTTCTGTTTCCTCAAGTGAATTTAAATTTACCGCGTTTGACAGCTACACGTCGGGTGACTCGTTGCCAGTGCTGCCGCATGGCGGAGATGCGCGTGAATCGAGGCACCCTACTACAACGTCTATACAACCATGTCGCTTTACTCCACGAGCGTCCAAGGTGGAGCGTGGCACGTATCAAATGGAGTTTTTCGTTGCTGTTGAGGTTTGATTTCTGAAATACCTCCATGAGGTATAAAATCGCGAGCAACAGCAGGCGACTTTTTTTTGCAGTTGATGTAGCATTGCATTTGCTATCCCGCAAAACAAGCATTCGTGGTTTTTTTAATGAAGAAACACTGCTAACATCGCTTACGTATTGAGTTTCTGCCGTGCATTTGCGTAATACCTTGTTCTTGTTCAACAGTGTTCACAAGTATAAACATTGACAGTGCACTTAGACGTTTCGGTTGGGCTGTGGGTGTAACATATTATTGCGGGGCTTCTGTTTCACTCTTGCCGGGTGGCCAAATCGAGTCGCGGACAGACAGGGAGAGAGTTGAACAGACCACATTTTCTGCGTTTAGTTAGGCCAAGAAACACTGGCAATTTTAAATTCCAGCTGACTCCGCCAAAGTTGATCCTACGGGCTTGATGCCAGAAGGGCCTCTTCTATAACGTTCCCCTTTATGGTGGGTTTCCTTCGTTGCGCATTCTGTCACCAACTGCAACACCTCCCGGAGGCTGCCGGCGGGAGTCACTATAGCGACGTGCAATCCTTTGGAATTGATGTTTTGTTCCCCTTCGCCTTGGCAGTAATGCGTCAACAGCGCCGCCATTGGAAAGGAAACCCGGCGCAAAGCGGTCGCATAAGAATACTCCAATGAATAGCTGCGCATTGCATGATGGTGCCGATCAGAAATGTAACACTACACGTGAACACTGACGCAGCATACGCATATTCCGTTGAGGCTATCTAGCAGATTAAAAGGACAGCAATTTCCCACCCACTATAACAGTTACTAGGATGTCACAGATATAGGCTTAGGGTCAACTTCAGGCGAAGATTCGTCCTCATATTTCACAAAAGGATGCGCTGTGGCTTCCTCATCGTGTAATAACAGCCAAAACAATCTTCTGGAACCTTCACAGCGAAGCTCTGTGCGGTACATTAGCATGAGTCCGTGTACATCGCTGCGGCGACAATGACTACGCGAAAATATCCATGGTTAGTTTGTCCCAGAACGGATATGAAGAAGATAGGGATGGAGGTAAGGCTGAGGGCACTCACCGTCGTAATAGCAGTGCGTTCACCGCACGACCTTGGCGGTCAAAATAAGCTATCACTCGACCATGTTCGGTTTAACATTGCACTGCTCGCGTTTACTGGACAGTTCAATAAGCTTCCGTGGCAGCAAAGCCGTAAAGCACCCGCATGTTACCTGTTGTGCCATTTCGGATTCGCTACTTCCTGCTACGTGGCTGCGTATTAGCAGAACGCACGATTAGCTTTGAACTTACCCGATGCCCTCGCACCCGTTCTGGCTATGTTTGCACTTATTTTTTTGCATTGAGCAATACACTACTGCTGCAGTGGCCATGCTTCTACAAAGGGAAAAAACGTCAATAGATATAATGGAGGTTTACATTTCTAAACATACTTGACACAGTTTTTCGCGAACAAACATTTTTTTAGAAATAAAGAGCACCGCTCAAGAGGATGACCAGGCTTGGTTTGTTATACTCACCTGCTGCGCCCGCGTATGGAGTCGGTACGTCTATCGGGTAATCTGCAAGTGGGAATTTTGTTATTCTAAAACGGGACAATGGATACCATCAAAGTTTTCTACCAGAGGTAATACACTTCACCCGACGCATGTCATTACGCTTGTTCGCAGGAATTAAATCATGTGAAATGGTTCTAAGCAAAGATTCGCCAAACCGCTTAACTATTTTTGTTGTGCAATTACCATGGGGACATAAAATTATGGTTTACGGCCAAAGATGGGCAATGGGCACTGCTACGTTAATAAACTCCGGAAATGTGACGTTTAAAATTCCCGGTAAAATGTACTGGTGGTGCTCGATATGTTTATTCGTTCCACTCGTATTCATTGGCGTTTCATACCCAAGTCTATTTTTTTTTTCTAACACCAATGAGAACTCGGATGCTCACCCCACTGAGGCGTCATTTACACGTACAAAAAAATCAGTGAGAGGAACATGCAAACGTCTGACTTGCTCCGCAGCAAATAAGGCAATTTTTTTTCCGGTGCTGCGAGTATTACTCTTAGTTATGAAAGGCGGGACATTGAAGACTTTCGGGCTAATTTAAAGGTGCAATAGTGAAATACTGTCTGTAATTATAGGATATAAGTGAGACGATACGATTCCCGTTTTCTTCACTGGACATGGCAGCATATTCTCACACGAAATTCTGCTCTGTATTTTACCCTAATGAAAACACAGTGGTAACAGTGGGTGAACTGCGCGCCAAAGACCTCGTTTCTTGTTCATTTTCGTGCAGAAATTGTACTAAACGGCTGCAAATTATGCACTCTTGCCATACAAGACACTGATATTACCTGTTAAAGTTGAAGTTTAAGATTTATTTTTTCTTGCCGCAGGCAGGGCGAAATGACAGAAAGATCGGGGGAAATGCAAAATGACAGAAGCCTGATAGAGGCTTTTCCCCCGACGCTAGCCTTACGCGGCCATGCATCACGTGAAGAACATATCAAGAAAATTTACACAGCGCACATCTTTGACGTACACCAAAATATAATTTCAGAATAGCACACACGTACAAAAAAACAAAGTCCCTGAAAAAGCATACATCGCGTAATTAATCAAAACATACAATGTTAGCATGGTCAAAAGTGAACCAGCTGAAAAAAAAGACAATTTCAAGAAAGCTGTTTACATACGCAATCTGGAACATTACGACAATTGTATGTCATTTTTATTAGTACTGTTTTATATTTCTTCTTCGATCTTATACTACTAAGATCGATGAGGTGACCAACTTTATTTAGAAGGGTAGATACTTGGTAGTTTACGTGTTGCTTCCCGTAGTTAGTTCTAATGAGTGGTCTCTTGCGGTTTACGGAAAGTATAATGCCGACTAACGGCACAAGTGTCGCTAACGTATAATTTGTTGCTTCTGATGTAATGTAATCACTTCAGATAGTAAACTTGGGTTGCTCGCAATATATCTTGTTTTTTTTTTAATATTGGGATGGCATGGAGAAGTCGAGGTGGGCCGGTATATCCTTCGAATAGCCTTAAATTTTTTTTCTGGAGTATATGTAGTCTGGTATAGTTTCTAGAGGTCGTGGTGCCCCATACTAGCGTGCAGTAAGTTAACTTAGAATAAAACAGCTTGCAATGCTGAACTGTCTTTAACCGTAAAGAAATAGGTCGTGACAATTTGCATACCAACCAATCGATTTGCTAAGTTGTTCCGCTAGTTTATCGACATGAGTGTTCCAACAAAAGTTTTAGATGCAACGCATCTCATTCACCCGCCTTGTTCCTGCATCCGGCGTTGTCGTCGTCGGCGTCCGCCCCTCCCCCATTCTCCTCGCCGCGCCAGCAGCGCTTTCCGCCGCTCATCCCCTCTCCTCTCCGATAGCGAACACACTCTCGCGAGGGGCATTGGATTGGATTGGCATGGCTTGGCTTGGCTTGGCTTGGCTAGGATTGGATTGGATTGGATTTGGATTGGATTGGAATAAAGTTGATTGTGTTGGATTGTGTTGTGTCATAGCCACGGCAGACGCACTGGTGCCGGCTCGTCCCCTCACCGTTATGCGCGCTTTAAAACGCGGTGCCTGCGCCGCTCCGCTCCATCGTTCCAGCGCCGTTCTTCCACTGTCCAACGCTGCAACGTGAACCCCCTATGCGTCGCATCTACACAGGGGTTCCCGCGAGGGGAGGTAGGAGTTTTTTCCTGGAACCACACGCCTGAGCATTTTTCCGTTTTTACACGATCAAGCTTAGCTCCAACATAGAAAATATCAATATTTGCACCCATTGGTTTGTAAGATGATGTATTTGGTTTTTGCTCGTTCATCTGTAACTAATTTATACGAAGCTAGACGGACAATTCTTTGAGATAAGCATTCACTGTGTTTTGGAGTTGGGTAAGCGAAGATACTGGAAAAAATATTTTGGTGTGCTCGGCATACATGATAAATTTCGGGGAGTCACGAATATGGCACAGATCACTTATCTCTATGATGAACAGCAATGGCCCAAGTATGGATCCCTGGGATATACTTTCTTTATGCGTAACATTGATGACGACGCTTGGTTCACTTTCACAAATTGGTAGCAATTAGTAAAGTAGCTTTCAATTATTTTAGCACAAAACCTCAAAGATTGTATTTATGTAATTGAGCCAAGCGAAAATCGTGTCATACCGAATCAAATGCTTTGCGTAGGTCACGACACGAATAGCCCTAAAGTGTACAGTCTATTCTCAAAATTAAATATAATGTCATGTTTGATACTTAGCAGTGCTGGTTTCATTGATTTCCCTCTCTGAAAACCATACTGATTATTGCTAATTACCTTATATTTGCCGAAAAAAATTTATCACCTGTTTTTTTATGGCACCCTCAAATACTTTTGACGAGACAGGTAGGACAGATATTGGTCGATAGTTTGACAATTCCTTTGTGTTACAGCCTTTCTGTACAGGAGATATTCTGGCTAGTTTAAGACGGTCGGGTAAAATTACTGTTTCAAAAGTTGCATTTATGAGGGCGGTTAAATTTGGAGATACGATGTCAGTCACATATTTAATACGGATTGCTTTTTTCTCGTCGACACCGGCCGCAACACTATTCCTACTGCTGTTGATGCTTGTTTCTATTTGAGACGGTGTGCCAGGTACTTAGGACTACTGAATTTATTAGCACAAACTCTGTCAAGCAGTTTTTGGACATCGGCATCATCAAGATGTGTTTCGTCGTAACTAGCACTATTTACAAAATATGTTTTCATTGCTGAAGCAGCAGTGCCACCGTTAAACACTCCAGTGGGCGTTTCTATAATACGCATAGGGCTAATATGCTTTTCGGAAGTCAGATTTTTTATCTCATGCAACACTTTTTTTTCGGTCATCACTAATTTTGGAGAATAGGTTTTGATAATATCTTATTTTCTCTATTTTACGTCAGCGTTTAATTTATGCCGAATTTTTTATAAGAGTTGAACTTATCTCTATCGCCACTTTTTACGAAATAATGATAGATGTTAATTTTCCGCGTAATTTTTTTCAACAAATCTGCACTAATCCAGGGCTTTCGTGTTTTACTAAGGCTTGCTTTACCTCGCTTGAGAGGAAATGCTTTGTTATAATATGTAAATAGCTTTTCAAAGAACTTGTTGCACGTAGTGTTTCGGTCTTTTTCAATGAATATACACCTCCAATCTGTATTGCATACAAATAAGCGAAAGCGGGTCAAACTGTGTTCATCAATCCCACGCGTCAGCTTATGTTGTTTATTTTCAATTGTTCGTGATACCGGAAGCAAACAAAAAATTGGGCAAGTGATCACTTATGTCAAGTGATAAGATACCTGCAGCGACATCAGATGGATGCACGTGCATTGCAAGTTAAGGTTATTTCTCACTCGTTTCCATGTTGCACTTCTTAATTTACATCATGTCTAGTCATGTAAAGGTTGTTTTTTATTACCCTTAAAACACCAGGCGGTGCGTTTCACAAAACGGTTTACCTATAGAATCACCCCCACTAGCCCCCTTCGCTGTTTCCCCTTCACCACTCCCCATCTTTTTTAGCAAATCGTATTACTGTGTAGCGGCCCTTCGTCATCGATAGCAGGCGCCCACCTTCATCATCCATCATTGGCCGCTACCTCCATAGTCAGCAGCGCGTGGCCTCGACACGCACTACGAGCCACGCGCCAGAGAACACACAGGCTACTGCGCTGCTCGGCCACATTCTACGGGCGCTCCCCGACTCGCGGGGCATCTGCTTCACCCGAATTGGCCCCTGCAAATAAATGTAGGCTCCGTCGCACGACCACATCGGCGCCCACAGCTGCAACGTGATCGGCCTCAATTGCGAGGGGTCGAATAGTGGCGGAGTCGTGCGTTGTGATGATAAGAGACGGATTCGGAATGGCAGCGAGACGAGCATCTTTAAGTGCGGACTAGGTTAAAGTCACGCCTTTCGTCGCAGCCCGTTAGCTGTAATCCTGACTAGCCACCGCCGCAATGAGGCAGCGTAGCGACGTAATGAACCCAAAGACAACCCCACGGTGGGGTGGCGGCGTAACGGGCCCAAGGAATCCAGGGCAATCTATACTAATGTGAAACCTTGGGAAGAGCGAAGCATGCAGTTCATAAGCTTATTCTTGGTGCCTTGGCGTTTCTGCTTCCGGATATCAAACTGGGCGGGGGGGGGGGGGGGGGGGGCGTAGGAGGGTTCAAGTACACAGCTTTACCATAAAAATCTCGTATCTTTGAAGCACGAAGCGTTCTGACGCGAGGCTTTGGAAAACTTGTGTCCCGGTGTTTTGTACCCTGAGTACACGAGATGACGACGACGACGACGACGACGACTACGACAGGAGACGCCGGCAGCACGAGACCCTAAGTGGCTTCGCCCCTAAAGGAAGGGGTAGTACCAGATCTACCGGACAATCTCTGCGTGACAAACAACGCCCCAACTCGCCCTCGTGGCTGAGTCGCATGCCCAGTTCGTATAGCTCTCCAGGCTAAGCTTTGCGATATTGTTCCTACGCTTGACAAAGTGGCTGGCTTGCCTGGCACTGTCAATTTCATGAAAGACGGTATGTGCACCACGAACTAAGGTATTGGAAAGCGATTTACCAAATAAAAACTCGAAACTTTGGAGTGCAACACGGAACTTGAGAAGCAGACCAAAAAATTGTGCAAACATGTGAATGCCATAGACAAGCACTTGCGAGGGAATAAGGGGGACCTGAAGAAAATTATTCAAACTTTCGCAAACAAAACTGAATATCCCGCTGAGTAGAAAGGCACCGATGAGTGCCACAGAGTATCATGGCCGCATGATCCACAAGTAAACAGCACTGTCGGCAGGTTTGTTTTCCGGAAGATTCGGAAGGAATTCCATGCAAATGCAAAGAAGGCGCGTGTATTAACCGGTGACTTGGGTCATCGACCGTAAAACAATCAGTGTATGTAAATGAGAATCTTACTGGAGCGCTCACAAAAAGCTTTTGTGCCTAAGCATGAAAACTTAAAAAAAAAACTTGGAGTACGTCTGGACGGAACATGGGCACGTTAAAGGGACACCGAAGCGAATTGTAGACATTGCGGGATTACTAGCCAAAAATTGTGGTCCGGAGTCCAGAGGCCATGTTTTGACCCCTCTGAGTGCGTTTACGCGAATTTGTTTAGTAGAAAATTCAATTCGAAAATGCTTTCCTCCTCTCTGCATCCTCGCCCATTTTCTGTGGTGTTTTCGTGTGACGTCACGAGATGATGATTTGACTTGACTGCGCTAACGCACGGCTCGCCGACCTTCCGACAGAGTCAGTCGGCCCAGCGTATATTGCGCCGGTCGCTGACTAGTCGTGGCAATTCGTTCGCTCAGTTGGAACTAAGCCATGACACGTTTGTGAATGGAAGAATGTGCGTTTCTTTATTTTGTTAGTTTGTACACTGTATCAAGCTCCAAGTTTTGGTCGCTCCTCCACAAGCGCTGCACAAGCGAAAATGCGGCGCTTTGCTCACTGGTATTCTACTAGGAAAATCTGATGCCAATTTAAGGCGGGAGAAGGGTCAGCGACGTTTAATATAGGCACTAAGGTAATAAAATCAACTGAATCTTTTACCGTACAGCGTAAAGTTAGGCTGTAGAAAGCACTTTTTTGCGCTGGGTGAACAAGCACAGCGGTCACCAGCACGACCACATATCTGCGGATTCTTTTCCGAATAAGAAATGCAATTGGTAGACGTGAGATGTGGAAATTTGGGGGACGCTTACAGCACGAGCGCTATGCTACAAATAGTCACCCGAGCTGCGTAAAATGCTAAAACTAAATAAAATTGTGAACGGGTTATACATTATGTACCTCATATTTCTTACGCCGGCGACGCTGCTCTATGGCCGTGTGTTCTGGAGCACTGCGCTTGTTTTTTTGCAATTTGCAAGTTCGAATACCCGATGATACATTCCTTTTTTTGTAAGTTGATTTGTTCTTTTTCGGCCGATGTTTTCTATATTGAGTTCACCATTCTGTGGTCTTCACGTTCACCGCTCCACGAACGAGTTCGCAGAACGCGCGCAGACTGACACTGACGCGCTAGCGAGTTCTTGTTCGCGTGCTGTTGCCATAAGCACCGAGAGCTTGCGGGCAGTGGGCACAAGCCAGAATCAGCAGACCTTTGGCATGGTGCGAACACGCTTGTTACAATACAAGGATGATTGATGCAAGCTCCAAATATGGGGGAAAAGCGCAGGACATTTCAGCGTATGCGGTGACGCGGTGGGCGTTCATCCACTGCGTAGGCCTCGGCTAGTGATTGGTACAATTCCAAGCCGTCCTGGGAGGCTTACCTTACGCATTTTAGAGCCTAGAACACGACAGAAACGCGGTATGACGATCATTGAGATATCGAGCATGCCCATCCAACAATAACATCGGATGTCACACACATTGTTTTATCGAACCAAAACCGAAACTTTGTTTGAAGGCTAATCTTGGAACTCGTGGCATCTTGGGGCAACTCTTCCCGACGTCATTGCATTTAGTTGGTGCGGCCACCGCAGACCGCGCACGGTAGTTTTTCTTCTTTTTGGGCTTTTTAATGTAATTACCGACTTATCAAGCGCATAAACGATGAAAAGTGTGCTAATTTGAACCAATCTACGCAGTGCAGACAAAAACAGGAGCTAGACAAATTCATTGCAGTGTCCCTTTAAATTACGCAAGACAAACATGACAAGCACACAAGCAAGAGCAGAATGCAAGATAGCAATATCGTGCCTACTACATCCGAGGATAGGTCATCTAAAGTAGGAACGGCTAACCTCGTCGACATGGCTTATCACAGCGTTGACAAAATTAATCTTGGTGTCTGCAAAAACGCTTTACGTGGTTCCAATTTCCATGCTTGCCGTATAAGAAACATTTACATGGCCATCAGTAACCTCAATATTTTTAAGCGTAAGCCCACGTATATAGGCACATTATAACATGGTTGACTGAAGTAGCAGTGCCAATTTTTAATTTTCCTAGTTATCACTTTGACTCTGACTGCCGTGAAGGGAACTTGTCAACCAACGCGCGTGGTGGAGCTGTCGTTTGCGTTCTGCAGATGTCGCATACAAGTCACGAATGGATATTAAAGTAGCAATCAACTAAGGTGAATACGTCTGCATCGAAATTGATAAATCTCAGCTTACATTTCAGCAGGACTTAGCACTTTTGTTATCGTCAGCGTCATCATCGCAGCTTTGCGCAAAGCTCGAAAACATTATGCGTGCGTTGTTTGCCATAATTATGTGTGATATTATTATCAATTCAAGTGATATTAAGTTGGCGTTTAGTAGGAATATGTACCGTGTTTCTCTTTTTATGCGTACAACAACCTTGTGGAGTCCTCAACAGGTGTTGCAGCCCAGTGTAGCACGATTATATATCGTAAATTACCCAACACTCCTGGGTGTAAAATTCCGCTGTTATTGAAGGTTATATTTCCGAACATTACCCTACAAAGAGAACCTTATATAACCTAATCAACGTTGCCTTGTATAAAAAGAAAGTATCATATACGGAAACTGAAAAAAACAATCCTTTATCTGGTCCATATCTGAAAGATACTCTAAACATTCATTAACAAGTTCTTGGGAAGAAACAGCAAACATTCTGTACCGGAACCTATAGTTCATAATTATGTCATTTTGAGTTCTCCTGAAGACATTGGTAATGCCTTCGGAGACATTTTTCTTCATTCGGGACTCCTAGAATGAAAAAGTATGATTCAAGCCGTATACTCCGTTCAGCTTGTTCATTTTACCTTTATCCTATAGATGAATATGAAGTATTTCTACTCATATGAAGATTACGCACGACTGATAGACGGTATTAATAACATCTACGCCCACGCAATTAGGCTTGTAAAAGATAACATATTTTCTTTTCGTGCCCATGCAATAAACACTTTTTTCTGACAAGCATAGAGAAAATTATAGGCCAATATCCGTACACCTCTTTTTAAACAAGGAAGTTGAAACAATTATACGTACTCGTTTTAACGCGGAAAATTATCGGCCAATATCCATACACCCCTCTTGGAGCAAACAAGTGGAAACACTTATTGTTGTTCGTTTAAATGCGTGCCTTCAAAAGCAGTACCATTCTCACAAAAGGTTTGCTCGGATTTAGGGGAGGATATTCTACTAGAAGAGCTGTTTTGCGGAAATATGTAGACAATGGCTGTTTAGCGGAACGAATCTCCCAATATTTTTCTGAAGCATTTGTTTTCTTGAACCATGTAATGGTTAAAGCAGACTTAGAGCATTGTGACATTCTTGGCACACCTTTGATTCTCATAGATATTATTTTGAAAGATAAAGAACAAACAGTACGTATTGGCCAATCCCATTCAGAAGCTGAAACTATAAATCTCGGAGCTCCTCAAGGACCAATTATGCTGCCATTATTGGTTTCATTGTACTTCAGTGACCGGCCTTTTCAGCTATTTTACGCCATGTGGGAGCTTTACGCAGAAGATACGAAACTAATATTTCCGGACCGCAGTGAGAGAGCCTTATTACGGAACGTATTGACCTGAAAATATTGTATTTATGGTGTACAGCTAATGTCCTTGAACTTCGTACTCAAAAGGCAGTTTACATTGTATTCCACTCAGAGGCTAGAAGCGTAGATCTATTTCCTGGTGATTATAACTTTTTGTTGACAGCACGCACTAAGAACACAAACTTTTCAGTTACGGTTATTGATTATAACCTAAAATTCACTGATCATATACCATTATTATATGATGTCTTATGAATTGCATGTCGACATTTCTTTCCTTCATACATACTCGTAATAAGATACTATGCATTCGTAGAGTCCTACATAAATTACTGTGTCGTAGTCTGGGGCTGCACATGTAAAACACAACTGCTGCCCATTCCGCTGTTACAAAGAAGAGCACTTCGAGTATTTTTACGTTGTACAAGTAACAAAATGATGAATATGTTTATATTTTTGTATGCTCAATGTGTATAACTTACTGACGTATAACTTCATTCAAGTCATGTTGCAAGTTATTTATCGAAATATAAACATAAACAGTGTTTGTCTTGAACCTGCGCTATGAACTACTGATACCACCCCACAACGCCTTCTCTTGCCTAAAATTCGTACCACACATGGTGTTTTTCACGGGAGCAAAATGCTGGAATAGCTTGAATGCCGAAACTCAATACCTTGGTTCTTGTATATTGTATAAAAAACCTGTCAAGCAACATCTTGACCGAAAATTGCATTCGAAGGCGTGATCTTTGTTCTTGATTGTTATTATTGTTCTCTTTTCTCTTTTCTGCAATTGCCACGGCCGTCGTGTCATAAAGGTGTAGTAATATCTTGTTGGCACCCTTTGAAAACACTGTTGGGTTAATTAGTACATTTGATATATCGTCTTTGGTTTAAATAAATAAACTGCATTCTTCAAACAAAGTGATATAAACAGCCGAATTGCTGTTTTGTAAGATGTACATCCCTACGGAAGTTGTTTCATTTACCAACACCAGCATCATAAAATCATAAAACTACTCCACGAAGCGATCATTACCGACATTGCCACTAGCATCAGCCGGGTACTCCTCGTAGATATAGGAACGTCGATGTATGAACTCCTTTTTAAAGTAAAGAGTGCCTGCTGCACATGCGAACAAAGATCCCTCCAAAGATCGTTTCAACTTTCTTCGAATGCCTAAATGCTTGCCCAACGTAGTCAAACAACACATGAGTTACTTCGATTAGAGCGTTGCAAAGTACTTTAGCCAAAAAAATCATCTATAAACATCAGCTGACACGACAGTTATAGTACATTTGTGTTTACTGACGCAAGATAACGTAGTAATGTGGTCAAAATATTTCTGTCTCTTTCGTTGCCATGACGTTCTTCGACCGCTAGAATTACGTCATTACAGTGGTGTAGCGGTTATTGGCAGGCGTTCTTTGAGTTGCATCAATGAACGCATTATACAGCCACCTTAATAAGAAACCCACAAAATACAAGCAGAAACGGAAGGCGGATCTGCTACGACGAGGAAATGACGCAATGGCTTTCCGTAGGGGCCTTACCTATAGCTTTCTCGGTGCTTTCTTACCGGAAAGAAAGAGTGAATGCGTTTATTTAAACTCTTCCAGAGGACTTTCAAAAGAAAGGTCCTCTGCAACACCTCGGAAAAAGGGTTCCTTCTTATATGTGTGTGTTTGTGTATTTAAAGGAACACTGAAGTGAATTTGAAAAACTTCTGTTTTTGTTATTACCTAGACTGGCTCAGACGAACACACATTTGATCATTTCTCTGGTTGAACAGCAATATTTAATCTTGAAGTCGTAAAAGAAATAACGCAAACATGCTATATTTGCAGCGGCCGCATCAACTAATATTAAGAAGGCACAGATGAGACGCAATGTTAATGGAGGTGTTTCATGATAATAATTCAAACATGTTTTGGTTTCGCGTCTTTGAAACAACATGCTTGCCATCAAACACTCTCTTTGGCTGGGCGTTTTCGATATCTCAGCAATCAGCACACCACCCTGCTACCATGTTGCGGGCTGTAAAATGCGCCAGATAAGTCTGCTACTGCGGCTTGAAATCATTACTCTTTGAGCCGTATGCAGTGGAAAAATGTCGTCCACGCCATCTGAGACTCTCAAAGGCGCTGCATTTCGCCACCAACTTTGAAGCTTTCCTGGTGCGTGCCTGTTTCGCAATAGGCGTTTTCGCAGCAGGCTAAGGGTGGCTGATTTGGCACTGTGCCCGCAAGCAGTTGGTTCTTATGCCAACACGATACCAATGAGAACTCCCCAGCACATCAGTGTCAGTTTGGACGTATTGTTTGTGGAGCACCTCGCTCGTGGAGGAATGAGCAATAATGCGAAAAATGGTGAATGTTGTACAGAAAACACTACCCATAAACAAATACATCAAGGCAATAAAGAAACAGACGCGCTATCGGTGAGTCGATCTGGGCGAGTTGAAAAACAATGCATCTAGTGTTTCAGAACACGAAAACATAGGCCAGCACTGGCTGGAACGGATATATATATATATATATTATATTATGTATCCCGCTTAGATTTGTATTTCTTTTAAGCCTTCCCAGCATGTTATATCCCCATTTCTAGAATAACGCGCGTGCAGTAAGGCTTCCCTAGATTCCCCCAAAAATGTCATATCTGGCGAGTGCATTCTTCGTGCACAAAAGCGATCGCAAGTGTGCGGCCGTGCAGCAGACCACTGGGCTAGTTCCCCCAACGCAAAACATGCTTCCCGCACCTTTGTTTTGCGCTGCACAACAGACGTTTCGGTTGATTTTATTTCTTAGTAGATATGTTGCCTTCGCTAGCTCTTCTTCCGCCTTTAATTGGCGTTGTATTTGTCTACTAGCATAGTACTCAGCGAAGCGCCGCATGCTCGCTTGTTTGCATCTGCTTCGACTTGGAGCTTGACATAGTCTACAAACTGCAGTCTACAAAGTCGCATTCTTCCACGAAGAAATCGCGTTGTGGCTTAGTTTCAACTAAGCGATCAATTTGATCGACACGCCGGCAGCCGGCCGACTGAACACTGTACGGACACATTCAGCAGTAGGGTTTTGCAGATGACGAAAGGAAACGAAAGACATTTTATAAAACACTCGAACATTAGCAGAAATAAGTTTTAGACACTGCGAATAAAAGAAATATTCGGAACATTGTGGATGCCGCCAAAAACTTTGTCTTTCTTGTAAGATGCTGTGCTCATCCTGATGGCGTTTCAGCTTGCATACTACGGTGAGATATGATTAATGGGATAGATACAGGTTTATTCGCTTCTTCGAAAGCGCACAAAGTAGATACTGAGGTCTTATTTTTAGCCGAATCTTCACAAAAGTATTCCTAATAATGCGTTTGTAACAAGCTCTTTTTTTGTTTGCGTTGTCATGTTTTTATAAAAAGCATTCATTATATCATCATTTGCGCCAGTCCAAGGTTGAGAAGCCGAACGCGTGCAAATCCTAGGAGCTGAAGCGGAGTCCCGAATGGCACGATGTCTGATTTTAACGTTCCAGCTGCCTGCCGCACCACCACCAGGTCGAAAAAGATTGTTAGTTTTGCACTCCTTCCTTTCTTATGCTTGGGAAGTCCACGCCAACTGCGAAGTCCAATATTGCTTAGTAATTTCGCTAACTGCGCACAAGTATCTTTCAATTTACGTAATGTTCGAGGCATTCGAAGACCAAACTAAGTTCTTTTGCAATGGGTATAAGAGCTGCATGGCCCACAGGGTCATTGTTATCGTACTGCTGGGACCACGGTATCCTGTGTTAGGCGTTCCTTGTCAAGCGAACGTTCTTCCCATTGAGTCATGACGGCGTATGGATCCATTACTATCCAATAGGCTAAGGATCCAGACATTCATGCATGTATTTGGTGAAAATGAAAAAGAGACAATAAACAATCTTAATCCAGCGAACAGGCCATTACGCGAAGGGAGGATAAAAACGCTAACCGCGGAGCGCAACTCAGAGTGCTGACGCGGTCAGCGAAAGAATGAGAGGAGGACGTTCTTAGTAAGCATACAATAAAATATTATCCCCGTGAACACACACTACTGACAGAAAGATGCGGCAGGAACAAATGTCATCTCATTGAATTGCAAGCGACGGAAAGCATTATCACAGGCCACGTCTCGTACGAGTCGCTCGTGTATTTTTGTTCTTTGTGTTGACTTAGTACTCACATAATCTTTCTTCTCCTGAATTAAACTGGAAAGCTTACCACCAAGGAGTCGCGCATCGCTTTATTATGGAGCAAAAAAAATGATTTGATTGAATTGTTGAGTGACCGCTTCTAAACCCCGTGCAGTGCAAAGTTCTTCCAAACATTTCGAGCAATCCTTACTTTATGTAAAGGAAAGTTTGACATCCACCTAAATGCAGCCATACGGCTACAATCCTTACTTTAAAACAGGACGATTTGCTTCAATACATAAACATAGATTTTCCGTCCCTGTTTCGACACATATGCATCCGTAAGTGTCACCAAAAGCAAACGTTTCATAAAACAGACAAAATTGCTTGTCCTAACACTAAAGCACTGTTGCCTAGGCACCGATTCGATAATGCATCCCACAACTCTCATTACCACAGTGGTCTCAGTATGCAATGGCCACACAAGACATTGTCTTTTAAGCTAGGCTACTCACAGCGACCTCCAGGCCGTAATGCAAGCTCTTCAGTGTCCTTCCCGTCTGTCAAGAATCATCTCTAGCAAAGCTTGGAGCAGTGGGAAGAGTGCACGAAACAGAACACATTTTAATTTACGATTGAGCATACCTTCTGCCTAATTGGCTGGACAAAGCTTGGTAGGAAAAGGCTTTGAATTCGGCGTGCAAACATAGTGGCGTCAGTTTCCTTCCGGTAGAAGGTCAGCTGCTCACAGGACATTGCAATTTCGCAGTATTAATAACTTCACTGCAAACTACGTATTCAATACAAAGCGAATGAACTCACCATATTTTTTTCGTAGTGTTAGAGGCAAATTACTCTTTAATACATTTCGGGACAATTTAAAAAAAAACCCCTACTCCCCCCTCGATGGCCGTGTAGTGATAGCAGACGGTAATTTCATCGCGTTTAGAACTTTACTGTTCACTAAATAGCAACGAAAAGTATAGGTATCTCCCCGCAACAATACAGTTGTCTTAGCGATTAATCATTATAATAATTGTTTAGGGACTGTTTTGACGAAACTACAGTCACGGCCTTTTTCTGGAGCCAGAGTCCCTACGTAGACCGCCATGTGTTGGCAGCTGAAGGTATTTCTGTAACGTTTACAGCTTCGCTGGGGAAAATTACCAAAGGCAAACAAAACTCGGTTGTGTGATAGAGTTTGTTTCGCAGCAAATATCAAAGTATTTTTTTAATACTTACAATATGTCTCGAGTTACAGAGTCTTTTACTCTATCTCTAAAGGCAAAACTTTCTATTCCACGCAGCTGTGTCGACAGACGCATGTTTTGTCATAGTCCAGTCATATACAGCGTTGCCTTAAAAGAGTGGCGTGAAATTCAACAGACGTACACGTCTCTCTGCTTTTTGATGCTGTGCCCAGGTCTGTCAAAGTCATTTCACTGGATAACCACCTTCACAAAGTAGAATGATCGGCGTTCTTTTTAATAAGTAGGCTTCACACAATGTTGAAAAACCAGCACACAAAGGTCAAGCTTACATCAACATTCCCACAGTTCGCTTCACTTGTACACATCAAAGCCTTTCAGGGAAGACAATTTTCTGAAGCAATACACGGCCCCTCTGTATTGGCACGCGACGGTCCTAAGACACTGTGAGTGAAACTTGGGACTTTTAAGAAGACCTCACCTGTCAACATTCCTATGGGACTAAATACTATATTACCCACGGTCTTAAAAACCATCGTGCACGAATACAAAAAGTTTTAAAAGTACATATAAACGTGCAGAACAGCATAGTTAGCTTTTTTTTATATGTCACTTCAGTACTGAAATAAAAAATAAAACTCGCACGAAAAACCGCTAGTCTAATCTAATGAAATCTAGATAAAGTAAAACGCATTATTGAAAACTAGATAAAGCAAAACGAGCTCCGTGTTAGTTTTTAAAACGAAAGTGTTTAATGGCCGTGTACAACGAGATCTGAGTGACGTCATTTGCGCCACGAAAGTGATATCGTCAGAAAAAGTGCCCCTGACGCGGTGGCGCCCAGATTCGAGCCCACGAACTCTCGCCTCTCGCCTCAACGGGAGGTACGTTGCGCTCTGCCCACTGCGCTATGAACAGACACGTGAGTAGCTCTACAAACATGCCTTATGTCGTTCCCTATGAGTCAGTCAGATGGAGCTGCCGTCTAGGAGAGGCGAAGCGAAGTAGAGCACCATGACGCTAGTTAGCACCGACACTTGGCGCCTCGATGCCACCGCCTTCATGTACGGGGCACGGGCGTGAATGCAGGCTACCCCCGCTGTCGCATTTTTCCCATGACCGTTATCTGTTTCAAGCGGCTGATTCTGTGCATGTCGTTTTTGGTTTTGTTGTCCCGGAATAAACCGGTTATTATTTTGTTTCTTGCGTTTGTGCATCACTTAGTCTGGGGGGGGGGGGGGGGGTCAGGCTTGCGAACCCTTCGCACAACAAGGCGGTTCCTTTAACGTTAAACTGCTCCTATGAAGGCCCCTTTAAGGTTCGTGTTTCACGAATTCCTATGAAAGAGGGATCAACCACATTTTTTTTTATTTCAGCAAAGATTCGCTGTATTTCTTAAAGAAACAAACTAGGCCGTGGAAGATATAGATGGATTTGTAAAACTTCGTATTTGCGCTCGATGCTTTTTGAGCCTGCGGGCAATTCATTATTAAGCGCCATCGAAAAGTGGTCAAGTGACTTCCTCTTAAGCGGTACAGGCGTACAACGGAAAAGCTTAAGTCAGCTGGACTACCAAACACGATTTGTTTGCTAGAAACGCATTGTTCTGGGGCATTAGAAACTCCTTTTTTCAAAATCTCAAGCAACTGTGGTGCCTTAGCAGTGTAAGCTTATTCTTTGTGCGCTGGCTTTCCCACATTGCTTTTTCAGCGCGGACGCCATGAAAACACGCATCCTCCACATATACAGTTTCTCTGTAAAAATACCATGTCATCGGGGCCTGGCACAGCGACGCTAGTGCAATCCCGTGAGGTCAGGCCGACGCCAATGCGGCGGCCGCCGAGAGTGCCCACGAGCGAGAAACGACATCCTTCTCTGGAGTCAGAAAAATCCCCGAAATGCCTTCGACCGTGAGGAGCACCCTTGGCATAGCTGAAGGGACCATAAGCCAGCTTTCGAAGAGATTTTCCCGAACACCTGTCGGCTCGAGTTGATATATAAGTGACATGTTTCGGTTTGGGAGTGACCACACACAGACGTGAAAGTCTGATACACATTGGCAAAGTAGCCACACATTATCACTCTTCAACGCACAAAATGTGAAAGTACAGCTAGTCTAATACATTGGAATGGCCGGACAACCTTTACTTTTGTAATTGATATTTCTGTCAATTCGCTTGGTGTGTTTTACAATCCCATGCTGTGAAACCTGTGTAAAGTCCTAACGACGAGCCCGAAAAGTAAGTATTCTTTTTTGCCTTTCTATTAACGAATAATTTTGATGGTGCGTGTAGTATATGTCACCAGGTGCGTAGTGAACAGGTGGCCTTGTGCAGCTTCAGGGCAAAAAGTGGGCAAATAAAAGTTTGTCGTCTTGCATTCAAAAGTATTCCGTGAATTGGTTATCATAAAAATAACTATACACTGCTGTCAAACATAGCTTCTAATCTAGGCGACAAGAAGCGCGACAAAGCGAATGATAAACACTTCACTATTGCAAGGTTCGCTGAAGACATAAAAGCAAAAGCAAAAAAAAATACCGGGTTAAATTTTTAAAAACGGACTCTCGAAAAGCAAAGAAAAACGTAAACTCAAGACAAAAATTATTTCTCCAATCATTAAACGAAAAGGTAAAAGATGAATAACCTAATGGTAAACAGACAATGCACAAGGACAACTGAGACGTTTGTCGCTTGTTGCATCCTATTAGGCCTGACAAACTGCCGGGTCCGCCCGACGGTCACGATTACGCGCACAAGCGCGTACCCGTATGAGCACCAGCAGTTTGTCCAAACGAATAATGCGTGCTACCCATAGGCCTGAAAACTTGGATTCAATTCATCATTACATCATCACCGCATCGTCATCATCATCATCATAACCACCATAACTTCCTAAGGTGTCCGATACTGCATTGCGTTCAGCATACGCACATCGCCCGAGCAATGAGGCTATTTGAAGCTTCGCTTGATAAATTGGCGTCCGGTTGAGCTGTCAGCTAAATAAGAATAAACTACGCCTTGTAAAACACGGTGCTTATGCAGCTCACTCAAATACGCCATGACAGGCTCGATGAAGATATAATCACTCGCTTACCTCCCGAGTACGGACACGGGGTGCGGGCACATGTACCTTGTCCGCGACTTTCAAAGCGCTTGCGTCCAATGCTACTGATCGATTGAATGATTTACTGCCATCCCTTCTCCAGAATGCATCACGGTCACAACGCGTTGCCCAAGTTAACATTGCCGGTATGTACTACACTACCCTTTGTACGATCGGCCAAGAAAGTAAACGAACAACGACGCAAACACCCCCAGCAACAGCACGGCTGCACCGTGGCGCTGCTATCGCGCTCAACGTGATCACGCTGAGTGTGCTCTGGGTGACGCAAAACTTCGCCCCCACACTCGCGCAGGTGCTTGTCATGTTTGATAAATTTGTAGTGCAGCCTTTCGTCGCTCAGCTGCTGACGTTCACGACGAAGGGAATCATGCATCGTCGTTAATCCACCGCATTGAGCCAAGGGCGTCGGCAAGGAAGTGCAAAGGGGGCACTGGCCCCCCTAATTCACGCAAGCACAATTGCCCGTCCCCTCTCCCTCTCTTTCCTCCCCATCTATACAATGGGGTTTTCCTCCTCAAGACGAAATCCTGCCGATTCCCACGCATGGAGCTGTGGCCCAGTATCCGACGGCCGTACGGCTTCAAACTGTGGCCCTTTTAAAAACATTGGCTGGCCATTACGAGACTCCCTAATGCGATATTTCGGCGTAGCCGCAGTGCGCTCAGGCAGCACTCACTCGTGGGTTCTCTCGATAGCAGCGATGATGAGCCTCTGCGTCGGCGGCGCGAAGTGCGTCCCAGGATAGGGTCGCTAAAGGCATCTTAAGCGAACGCACATCATAGTCACGGGCACGTTGCCCTCACGTTTCCGCCCAGCGTCGTGCCGTCGAGCGCTTCCTGCGGGCACTGCATACTGCCCCCTCCCCTCCTCCACCGCACACTTTGGGAGAGCTCTGGCTAGCGCCGCCACGATGAACCGCCCTTCCCTCCTAATTTCGCGACCCTCTCCTGCTTTGCGCTTTTCTTTTCTCCTGTCATCCTTTCCATCGTCCCCACAGTTATGCCGACAATGCGGCTCAGGCCAGAGATGGCAGCCAAAGGGCTGCGCCCTAAACCGAAGACCCTGTCTGTGTTACGGCGACGCTCTCCATAGCGAGGATCTAGCACGTCATCTCGGAGTACAGACCGATGTAAACAACAATCGCACGTTAGCGCATCGCCACCTTAACAAATAAGAAAACACGTCCTAGAGCCTTCGTATTTTGTTATGACGGCATATATTGCCCCAGAAATGTCTTCCAAGATAAATATTACGTGTCTGAAAGTGACGCCAACTTTAAGTGTATTTGTGAAAGCTTAGTTTTTGTAAGACAGCTTTCGGACATGGAGTATTCCAAAGGGAAGCATGTCCAGCCATGCAAGGAGTACGCTTGATGAACAGGACTCCAGCTTTTGGGTTAATCAAACCATCCTCACATCACTTAATGGACATTTAGCCTTTAAGACGACTCTCATATTATGCCGTTTCATTTACTTGTGATTAGTGAAGAATGAAGTTGTACATGTTGTGGGATACCGTTCTGCTGTCAACACACGCCTTCTCCGGAGGTCTACGGTAGCTTTTTATCCAACAGACGACACTTTCGTGCCGTTGAATGCCGTTATTGTCTACTTCCGTGAATAACCCTTCCGGAATGTCTCTAGTGGTTTCGGATTGGGCTCCGCAATCATCTCTCGCTGACGTCACACCTGATATTCAAAAACAACGCACATGCCTTAGTACCCAATTGAAGCTGTGTTTAAAATTCGCACTGTTATAAATATTAAACCCTCACCTACAACGATACCGGGAAAACAATTTCGACAGAGACGCCGAGACAGACGCACACCTTGCACTTGTATAATGTATCGCTCCTGCGTTAAAAAGCGCGCGTCACTGTAGCCGCTGTTGCGGCGTATTGCGCCGCCTTGCCTAAAATCCAGCAGCGGCGGACGCAGGTGACAGGGACTAACTTGGAGCATGAGGCTAACATGAATTGCCTACAAAGAATACGGTGTCCGTCCGCTCTGGGGAGTAGGATGAGTAGTGAATCTGGGGTGGCGAGACTCAACGTGAGCTGCAATGTGATGTCACCAGGCGTATAGTCGAAAGAGTACACGAGACCAAACGCGTTTTTTACATACTTCCCGGTTAATTTAGCGAGTGAAAGTAGGACGAACGGGAGTTTTATTCCAACGGACAAACATCGTGCTCTCCGTTTCCCCTCCTATTATTGACAGCAGACAGGAATTGCACAACTTCACTGCGAACCATAGAAATAGATCATTTGACAAGTAAACAAAACTCGGCGTAATATTAGATGCGTACCCACCGCGGTGGCTCAGTGGCTAAGGCGTTGCGCTGCTGAGCACGAGGTCGCGGGTTCGATTCCCGGCCGCGGCGGCCGCTTTTCTGATGGAGGCGAAAAGCAAAAACGCCCGTGTGTACGAGATTTCGGCGCACGATAAAGATCCCCAGGTGGTCAAAATTAATCCGGAGCCCTCCACTACGGCGCGCCTCATCGCCTGCGTTGCGTCGGCGCGTTAAACCCCAGAATCAATCAAATCAAATCAATCAATATTAGATGCGTTTTAACGACTAACCGTCATGCAATTTCTTTGAAGACAGTGTTGATAAATAAGAGTTACAGACAATTTCTGCAAGCATACTCCTTCTGTAGGAGGCCAGACATTGAAATGAGACGGAAATCCCGAAATTTTTACACCTTCACTTTGAACTATGTACTTTTGAAAGGTAAATCGATTTAGAGGTAATCATAGAGTCATCATAGCGACTAATTGTCATGTAATTGGTTTCAGGATTGCTTTAATAAACCAAACTTAGAGCAGTTTTCTGCAGTCATACACTTTCCGCGGGTGGAGTTGATTCAGAGTGCAACACCTTATGCGAGAAAGCCTTGTTTAAGAAAAAACAACCTTACACCAGCCACCTTAAAGGTGGCTTCACCCTCAACCACATTGGTATTGCTGGGAAGGCATTTCTTAACGGAAATATGCGACATCACATCAAAGTACACATGTCGTAAAACATTTTATTTATTTTTAAGGTTCTGCTACGCTTGCGTGCGAGTTTGTTATACATCGTTCGGTGGTAGCGTATGATGTGTAGTTCGTAGCTTTTGACAGCTTTGCTGCAAAACGGAACGGGCCTTTGCTCTCTGACAGCGCCGCTGTTTGACGCCCTGCGGCCATCCCGTACTGATCGGTTGAACGGCAGTGCATGCCTGTCTAAGTGGCGAACGTCAGCAGCTGAGCGACTTAACGCTGCTCTTGAAACTTAACATACGTGACGAGCGCCCCCGCGAAAGTGAGGGCAAGTGATGAAAATATGATACACACAAAACAAGTACTCGGCTTGACCTTCGCCAACAACAGCTTTCCAGTGGTTCCACCGCACGGCACCCGTCCGCCCCCCATTCACCTAAATACCAAGCGCGACCATTATAATGATGGCTTTCCACTGTATTGCGCATCGTCCCAGTTCCTTTGTTGCGCCATTTGTTTATTGTAAGTACACCCAGCGCAATTTCAGTATTAAACACGGTATCACAATTCCCCAAGAGCATTTCGCGCCCAAATTTTGAGAACGAGATCTGGCAGAACTTTAGAATTCCTGAGCTTCAACCACTATCATACACGTGGGCGGAAATTATGAGACTGCCACAAGAGAGAGCCCCGAGTGATTGTGTAATTTGAGTTCAGAAATGTTTTTCGAGGCGCATCTATTATTTGCTGTCGCAAAACTCAACCAGATGCGTATTTTTAATTAAAAGGGTGATGCAAATATTAATTCTTTATTGATGTATTGCCTCAAATATGCATCAAAGCAGGTAACTTGGCGAGTTGAATAAATTCATGTTCACTACGCGCGAAAAGACACCGACGAAAACACAGAGTTAACTTAAAAAGGATGCCCTTTTTAAATAAAAATAATTTGAAAAACAATAAACACATGAAACGTTTTTCTTTCGATATGAGCCGAATTCAATAACGGAAACAGAGTCATATAAAACTTCAATGACAAGAAAAACTCGGCAACTTTCCCCTAAAAACGAGGTAACCGAAACTGAATAAGAGAAAACTGCAGTAACACGAAAAACTCGGCAACATTCTCCTAAGAACGTGGTGGCAAGAAAATAACTGACATGAAGCCGTGCAAAAGTGTGCGCAGGTCGTAGTTCGTATCGAAAACAAGCCATATCCTGCTGTCTCATCGACAAAAGGGAGACAGATCTAATTGCTCAAAGGGAGTTTGCTTATGTCTTCCCTGTTCGGACTGTTTCGTATGTGTTTTCAGAAGTTGCCGTCTCGCTTTTTCTCTTCAGATGGCAGCTAGAGATCGACGAAAGATCTACCCCCAGAAGTCGACGACAAGGTGACGAAGAAAAAGTGAACGAAAAGAAACTGGGAAATATGGAACAATCATTTCACTAGCCTCGCCGTCCTTAAGGACGAACTCTGGTTATGCTAAATTTTAATACCATATTTACATTTTTAGTACTGAACTAAATAGCCCCCGCTTACAAGCCCTGGCAACCCCCCCACCAGTCCCTCTGTGGGAACGAATTACTTTATTACGGGAAAGCATTTAGGAGCAGCCTTTTGATGAAGCGTTTTGGAAATTAGTGGCAAGACAATGAAGAGCTGAGCTTGCGCACTTAGTGGGTGTCGTCAGGCTTGCCCAAGAAAATTATCCTATTGAAGAAGTTGAAAACAGCTGCTAATGCTGACAACAGAAGTCGCCATCTCTTCATATACAGTTCTCCTTTTCTTGAAGCCCTGTTGCATACGTTTAAGGCCTTTTCCGCCCAGCATCCATCGCCCCAATCTTGACAGCCAGTGTAAATAAGGTTTTCATATTATTGTTCCATCAACTTGAAAGGTCCAATTCAATTCGAAACAAATCCAATCTTATTGTCCCAATATTGCTGAAATTCACCGCATAATTTTTAATTAATTGTGGCCATTATCTTACTCTACCTGGCATGTAAAACATACCATACAACAGCTTTGCCAGCGTCACGTAAAGCTCCGATAACCACCTCCGTCTTTTTAAAAAATCGCTTCAGGTGGATTTGGCTGATTGCGAGAAAAACCAACGCCTGATATGTACACACTCCCGGCACATGTAACGCATTTATGCTATAAATTGCTCACAGTTTCTTATCTAAATACGCTACTTCTTGCTGTGATAGCGCTAGGGACAGCTGTCTCACGCCTTTGTCGCCTCGTTTTCTGACTCTTTGGGCTTCGACTATTTCCCAGGTTATTTTGATTTTGTGTCCGTGCAAGCACGTGGTAGCGCCAAACTTGGACAGGCATTCACACGCATCACCATGGGTGGCAAACCATGAGAGGGGGTCTTTGTTATTGACGGTACGTTTGCCTTCCTTCAGTCTTACATTGACGCACCTTCCGACTTGCACAAAATAGGTTGATGTTCGGGAGAGCCAGCTAGTACCATCAACCCACGGCTTATTCCAGCCACCAGCGTGTAAGAGCACAAAGGAAAAGGAAACTAGTACGCGCGTCCATTTCCCGGCCTTCCAGGCTGTTGAAAGATCACCCCAGCTATACAACCTCTGTGTGGCGTTCTCCCCGCAAAAGGCGCTGAAATCGACTCTCCTTGAGAGTAGCGTTCCACGCAAACGGCTTTCACGTGACCTGTCATTGAGTTACTTTGTTGCTAGTAATTTACCGGTAATACTTTTAAAATTGTTGGTTTTACCTTCTCTGCCTAAAATGCGAGTATTGCGCAAGTTAGTGACCGGTGAAACGCAATTTTTCTGTTAATGCAACTTAACACAGATAGTACCGTACCTTATGTGCCATGCTACCAAGATAAGGGAACATCCCCGTGCTCCTTAATTAAGAATAAATAAGCGCACGCCCTGATGTCAGCTCTTCTTCCTACGCGGGTCAGGTTAACAGTTGAAACTTCTGTCCTCAGCACCGAAAGACATTTCCTGTTTAGCATATACACCTGCATTCCCATCAGCGTTGCGTCATCCATTTCCCAAGAGTGTGCGAGGGCGTACCTCGACTATCTGGCATCAACGCCCGATTGCGGTTGAGCCGAGACAGCGACAGACGAACAGGCTTACCCATGCCAACCCGGATGTCTCAGTCGCTTCTGCTGGCGGGAGAGTAGATTAGGGCGTAGTGGTGCCGATGGAATACCGATGAAGACTAGTTAGAGGAAGTGGTGGTCATTGAGTTAGCATGGGGGGACGTCTGCTGGAGTGATTGTTATTCTTTTTCCTCGTCGTCTACGAGGGAAACTGGAGAGTAACGATGACAAACTCTTGAATTTGAAAACGAAGACCGCTGGGATGATCCCAATTAATTAATGCAGCGGGTCACGGCTCGCACCTGATCTTGCCTGCGGAAGTGCTTTTTCGGGAAGTAAAATAAGCAAATTAAGAAAGAGTCTTGCCAGTAGCAGAAAACTATCTTAAAATGTGATTTCGTATTCAATTCTCAGCGTCATTCTTCAAATCCGAAAACTCACAAAGAAAGGGTATTCCAAACGCAAAATCCTCCCTCCACGTTGGCTTCGCCTACCTGTTCATTCAAAAAGGCTAGTAGATTTATTTTCTCCGTAAAATCTTTAATGGTGTTTTTTAACATTCAGCATAATGGTGGTCCTTTTGAGGCTTCCTCTTTACTAATATATCCACATCAGCCGAATCAGGATCAAATAAATCCTCAATTGGCAGCGCGTATAACGGCTGTAGGAAAGCGATGACAACATTCTTCTCAAATATTCTAGGCATGGAGATGATCTATCTGCGTTATGAAAAACAGTTGCCCCACTGGAATGTACTGCGCGCTTACACTGCTGAGTCAAACTTGGGGACGCGTAGAAGATTGACTTTCTTGCGCCTCTTTCTGACATCGCACAGAGCACCCAGTAGAACACGTTTGTTGGTGGCGCCGACCATGAAAGCATATAATTCTTACGCTTTTCGTTCGGTTTTTTTTCCTCGACGTTGGAAACTTTTAGTTCTCCTTCAAAACAAATTATGCGATTTGGCTCGCTCAGTTGCTATGATTGGCAGTACCCTGCTTTCTGAAATAATAGTTCACTTACCGCCGGTTATTACTTCATAAATTTTGATGCTGTTACTAGCGGCGCAATCCTCCTAAATGTCGATCAAATTGCTTTCTCACCAAACGCCTCATTTTCGCTCCCTTTTAAGCTCATTTGCGCAGCGATATGCCTGATGAGTAATAAAGTGATCACAAGATAACGCACTCAACAGTGAAAAAATTGCGTTGCGGCCTTAGGATAGGACAGGAATAAATTTAATAAATTAGGGCAATCCGACGGTTCAACGCGTCGTGGCATTGGCCAAGCGTCGACAACGGTTTATGTCCAACTCTGCAGTACCCCAGTTCGGCCCGTTTGTGTCAGGTCGTGAGGATTATGCTTTTCGAGCGCACCCTGGGCCTGCTAAACGGCCCATAGTTGACTGTCTTTATCTGGAGACTGCACTGCACTTTGAAGTTCTGGCGGGTATGTCCTGGAAGTAGCTTCGTTCAAGAACCTGGCACAGTCCCACATGATGTTCCATTGGTCCGCCGGACCCACTGCACCGACACTGCACACACCACTCGGATAGATATTTGGGTGAAGCACGTGCAACTCTGCCGGGGTGCGGAGTGACCCGGTCTGTAGCTGCCTTAGGGTGACGGCCTCCTCCCGACTCAGTGCCGGGAGTGGAGGGGGCATTGGCCGTCGAGCTAGGCGATAACACTTAGTAACTTCCCCGTAACTGGCCATTCGGTCCTTGTTTTAGAACCACCACACGGAACGGTCACTCTCGGGGGAGCGGAGGTTAAGCGCTCGCGCCGCCGAATGGGCCGTCTGGTTGTGATTCGGTGACGATGCACACTCGCCCGCTTGAGCCGGGAACCACTGGATATGGATGGTGCCGACGCGGTCTTGGAGCTTGAGTTTGCCGTAGATGGCGGCCACCATAGCGAACGCTCGCCCCTTCGCATAGTTGCGCACGGCGTTCCTCGAGATGCTGAGCACGGTGCGACACTCGGCCTAGAGTAGGTTAAAGGAGCCATGAAGAGAAAACACAAGTTTGCTTCATTCGAAAGATTGCCTCGTTAGAACCATAACGAGACCACTTATAACGCAAACTTCGCTCAAATAAGCTACATAATTAGGAAAAAAGAAAATGACCATGCGACCCCCCAGCTCATTTTCCGCAACAGAACCTATGATGTCACTCGAGAATGCTCTGCCATTGGCGGAGGCCCGCAAAAACAAACGCATGTTAGACAGGCCTTACAGTTTGCATAGCGAGCTAAATGCCCGTGAAACATACTGCACATTCTTTTTATGACAAAGAACGGTGGAGTAAACGGTTGAAGTTCCGAACGAACACGCAAGCGTGTGCGCCAATGCGTACGAAACTACCGCCGGCCGAACTCGACATCTCGCCGTCGCCACCGTCACGCAGACGAATTTTTGGGTTCAAGGCTCTTAGGGGCCAACGAACCGCTCCAGCACGTACAGCCGCGACCTTGCTTGGTATCTTAATCCCTTGACAGGAGGTTGGCCGTCATATCGCCAACCAGCAAAGGTAAAAATAGAAACGAGGGGAGTAAGGAACAGCAAGAAGCGACGAGATAGTGCTAGTCGTCTACGAAGTTTCGAATGGTGTTGGCTTGCTGCTGTCGTTACGAGCTCGTTTCCAGTTTACAACCACTGAAAACTTCAGTTTGTTCGAGTACTTTACAATGAAATTTTGTTGCTGCGTTTTGAAATGCCCATGTAGTACGGGCAAATCATCCAGGGAGTGCGACATCCCCGCCGGTGAGGAGATCTCTTTTCATGTGCTGCCCAACGACGAACCTGGGCGAAGCAAGTGGCTACGTTTTGTGAACTTTGCAAACGGAGGAGAAAGAGAGCTAAAGGAAGTACGAGTGTGCTCGCTTCATTTCCGAGAAGTGATTACGGCAGGGACCTTTACGTTAGCTCACTCGTGGGACGTGCTGGCGCTCGTCGCCGACTTCGTCAAATCGCTCTGACCTTGGGGGAAAAAATGCCGTAAACACCGCGCATTGACGCTCGTATCTTCCTGGTCGAAGCAGAGAGCTAGCGCGAACGGCTTCCCATACACGACCCCGGCCAACTGGCATAAGTGATACTGCTACTGAAATCGAACTATTATTAACCGTAATAAAAATACGGCACATACGTACCATTCTGTATTCGTCCGTCGCGACGGGGCTGATGAGGCAGCGGTGCCGACGGCAGGGCGTTCGTCTGTTGTGGCTATCGCGGAATGGTCGCTTTCCCGTTCACTCCGTATCACACAACTCTTGCCGCTCGTGCACTTAGAATCATTGAGCGTTCAAGTGGTGTGAGATTGTTAAATGCAAGCCCGAGCTCCTCAGCGCGAGTTTTGTTCTCCGGATCAGGCGATTACATGACTAGGGCTGCGGGTGCACTAGGTTTTACTTGTATTTTTAAAATGGCTGCCGTCTCGGTCGACTCCCGCGTGTGGGTGCTCTATGGAGTCGACATACTAAGTATCTTTTTCATGGACCAGCTCGTATGACGCCATTGTTTACGTCATGGAATGTGCAATTTTAGAGGGAGATTTAAAAGTTTGCCTTAAATTGCCTTATTTCTCAGTCAATAAAGCATCATTTGCTTCCGGGAAAGCGCTTGGGGTACTATGAAACACCTAATCTTTCGAATAAAACAAACTTTTGTTTTCTCTTCATGGCTCCTTTAAGTTAGGCTAGGTTAGGTTAGGTTATGTTACCTACTCCTCCTGATACCTGCCGTCGGTGGCGTCTGTGTACCGCACGCTCGCTGCCGTTGTCTTGGTGCCGGTAGCCGCCGCAACGACCACTGCCCGAAAGCCTTCCCTTTGGCATTCCAATGCCTCTGCATACCCCGCATGCCGGGCTTGGGCGTCTTGCTGGGCGAGGGCCTTGGCCGGCGCCTGCCGCCGTTTTTGGTTGTACTCGGGGGGCTGGCATGTGTGTTGGCGAGTACTTCAATTTTCGCTTCGAGCTGAGCCTCCAATTGGGTCACTTCCGTGTGGTCTTGTGATGACTTGCGAGCTCGTTCCCTGGGGGGGCGGGGGGTTGGATCAGTGGTCTTCTCTTCCTGGGGTGCCTATTGGGCTGTGTCCATCGATTGTGTGGCTTGGTGTGGTGACGTGTCGGTGCTCGCCTCAGGGGTAATGGCGGGTATCGGTGCCTCGGGTGACCGACCTGGGACAGTGGTTGGCTGGGCTTGCTGTGCTTGGAGTTCTTTCTTGACCTCGCCTAGCTCTTGGACAAGCCGGCGCGTGGGTTTCATCAGCGTCGCGTTGGTTGCGTGGAGTTCGACTTCCTGTTCGAGTTCCTTGCTGTAGGAGCTGGTAATCGACCCCTGCCAGGTGCTCGGAGTGCTTCGGTCACTAGGGGCGCTGTTGAAGCTAACGCTGCTGTGTTTAACTTTGCCCTTCGCTTCGTCCGCGCAGCTGACTCGGTTAGATTAGTCACGGCCGCGGGATGCGCTGCGCAATTCCCGACGCGAAGCGTGGCGTGAGGCATGGCACTTCGTGATCCGCTACGGCAAACACTGCGCGAGATAAAGCGTCCAAGGCGTGAAAACCATCTTGATTCTAGGGCTCGCTTTTGCTCTTCTTTGGCGTTGTGGCATTCACATCGCCGTCGCCGCACAATGTATGGAACCTTGTATTTAGCTCTGCAAAAGCGCTCCACGGTAGGGTGCTCGCCCCAGAGCTTGCATTTGAGGACACAGCTGCGGTCCACTCATGGATGGAAAACGCCACATGTAAGGCAACCACGTATGTTTTGTGGGGGGCACATGTCACGCCGAAGGCCGACCTTGCCCCGTACTTTGCTACTTTGCAACCTTCTATTTGCTTCCAGTAGAGACTTCACGGGTAGAGCGTAGATCCGTAAAGCACATACCTGGGAACCATGGTACCATTCAACACTACGATAACTATCGTCGTGTTCCCAATAAGCTTCTCTCCTGTTGCAAGGGGGTTGTAATTAGCAACGATCTGCTGCATTATTTCAGCTTCGCTGTCCTCGAGCCCTATGCCCCTCATCACGTCCATGAGTGTCGTGGGTGGTCGTTCATGTAAGCCCTCACACCTTATATTCTGCCTTGAACGTTCTTACCTTACATTCGAGCATGCTTCTCCGCTCGCTGAGCACCATAATGTTCTTCTAGATATTAGGACACTCCATATCTTTAGCGCGATCTTCCTTCTCAATTCTCGCTGCCGTGATGATGGCGGTTGGCAGGAATGCAGCTTTTCCCTTGGAAATATCGAGTTCACCGTGTTACCGCACGACGATCTTAATTTTTGCTGCAGGCAACGCTATTATGAAAGCCGCCGGAATAACTGTGGTCTTAAGCTTCTTCCTGGACTTAGGCTTTTGCTGAGAGATCGAAGTATCGGTACGAGAAGTCGACGCACCCTCTGTTGCTTGCGGACTTGGTCCCCTCTTGTGCCCGAACGCGTGCAGCCATGCACGCCGCGTATTTTCAGAAGCTTCGCTATACAAAGCACCCACGTGATATGTGTGTTCGTGAGGTGAACGGTAATTAAATGTCTTCATTGGCTGCGCCCCAAACTTAAAGCGACCTAAAACATACCATATCACTATTATTGACAACACAACACGTATATTTTGTGTTTAGAAAAAAGGTAAGCAATGGAAAAGAACTATCAGATAAATTTGCTGGAACTCGAATCTAAGCTGTCAGCGTCAGTATGCAGTACACTACATTGAAGCCACATAGCCCTAACGGTGAGCTTCTTTTAGCAGGCACTGCAAAAAATAGAGTGCGCCGTGACATCACGCATGTACCGTGGGTGCTCTGTGCACCGAATCGTTTGGAAACACGCATCCCGGCAAGAGCCGAAATTCATCGGGAGTAATATCTTCTCCGCTACGTACACGCCCGTTTGGGAAATCTGGGAACCGTGCGTTGAAGCGGCGCCGGAACCCTCCATTTGTACCCGCCGCGGTGGCTCAGTGGCTAAGGCGTTGCGCTGCTGAGCACGAGGTCGCGGGCTCGATTCCCGGCCGCGGCGGCCGCTTTTCTGATGGAGGCGAAAAGCAAAAACGCCCGTGTGTTCGAGATTTCGGCGCACGTTAAAGATCCCCAGGTGGTCAAAATTATTCCGGGGCCCTTCACTACGGCGCGCCTCATCGCCTGCGTTGCGTCGGCGCGTTAAACCCTAGAATCAGATCATCAATCAACCCTCCATTTGTCGTGGCAAAAGAACGGCTGGCTAGGTCTAGCGAGCCCTGGGTTCACTTAGGCTTAGCAGCTCCTCGTGGCGATGAAGCTCGAAAAGTCCGATAAATCGACGAAAAACGCACCTTTCATGGAATGTCAGGTATCGGTTCCTAGCGGATACTTTCACGAACACATTGGTAATCAGATTCTCGGGATCCAAAATAATTAGCACTGCGCGCGAAAGCGGGCATTAAGGACGGAGCGGATATGAACACGTCTGCTAACCACGACGACCGGTGCGCCCCTACCGCTCGTCCACCCGTTGATGTCATGGGCAGAAAAGTTCAGCGCGCGCTCAAGAACCGTTCGTCAAACTTCTCATTTCAAAGTTTTCAGACATTGTATCTTCGTATGTGTGCCCGTGGCTCACACAATGTTCAAATCAAGCAGCAAAAAACAGAGCTCGCCACTGCTGCCAAAGGCAAGGGAGATTTTACCAAAAATGTGCGGATAGGTGCAGTAGAATGAATAGGGTAATAGATAACAAAGGAAACTCGGTGAGAGAATAATTTCAGCCATTTCAGTATCCTGTCATTTTCAACAACGTGCACGCTTTGGGGGGGGGGGGGGGCAGTTATATAAAATAAGCGCGACACTCAGGACTGCTTAGTAGTGGGCACAAAAGCTTTTTTAAAGACGATGGTGTTTTTTGGGCTGTTTAAATTTGTTCTGTTTGTATGTCTTTCCTTCATAGTGCGCACTTACCTGTTCGTACGGCAGCTCGTAAACCGAGTTTTGTCGTTGCGAGATGTACAGGAACCTTTTCTGCGCACTGTGATGCAAGTTCGGGTAATGCGTGCTTAGCAAGAATTTGTGGTTTCTTCAAGACTGGTGGTGTTTTTGAATATTTTAAAGAACTTTTTTCGTCATTTTAACTTTTGGCAACCCACTTTTAAATGCAATATCTGGACAGTCCAACAAGGAACAAAATATTTAAGGATGCATGTGACGTAGTCTTTCTTGTTGCACAGAGTGCAGTGGCACAGGGAAGACTACGTGCAGTAATGGTCCTCGACAAAATGTGTTAAAACGAGTAAAGCGAATGGAAGCGTCACCTCGGGCAAAGTCTTTTTTCTTTAAATTGCACGCTGCATGGTACACTTTCAGTCCTAACTTGGATGAAAGAAAGGGGCCTCTCAGTGACATAGGGAACCCACTGCCCCATTTGTAAAAAACCCTGAAACTGTGGAGCGTGTCTTTTTTCAATGTTGGGCCCACCGTATCCCTTTGGGTTGCTCTCCAATGGACACTTCGGAAAGATTTTCCATATTGCCAGACGGCGTGCGTTTTTTTGTGCATTGATAGAGAGCACGGTGTGTCATTTTACAGTGTCATGTTGTTAAGCCTGCACAGCATTTCGCGTTCGCGTTCTAGCTTGGCTTCATTGTGATGTAGACGCGCGAGCAACGTGACACTATTTGCGGGAGAGTTTCTTACACTTTGTAGAAGTTCAGATTGCGAAGAACTCTCCACCACTGTGGTTCTCAAAAATTGAACCCCTAGTGCGCTTAGGGAAATATAAAGATGAACACCGCCCTGGGAGGCATTATGGCATTACTGTGATTGTTCTTTGTCATTGTACTTGGTGCCTTGCGTTACTTTCGGAGATTTGCAATAAAGAAAAAAACCATGTCTGTATGTCTGTCCGTCTGTGACTCAATTCAGCCCCCCGGCCAAAGTGAAGCGAAAGCTGCCCAATATTCTTATATACCCAGAGCCAAACCTAAACCTCTAAGTCCGACGTTAATGCTCATACTTGTCAAGCTTGTTGAACAAGAACAAGACATTGCGTAAATATAATGCAGAAAATCACTACCTCAGTGCTATTTACAGTGTTCCTTTATAATACATGCACGGATGCATGATGTCCGTGAAATTAAATATTACATCCACTGCAGAAAAAAATTCACTCCGTCGCCTGCGGTCGCCCGAGCCACAATAGCTTCTCGCGGCATTTTAAGAAATCAAGCGGCAACAGTAACGAAAGGCAAGCCTTCTGCCAAGAGCTATTAAATTACCTGTGCTTAGCAAGGCCAGCGAACTAGTTGAAACCCACCGAATAGGACAGCACGAACGCCTCGCTCGCACACCCACAGGGAGACACAAACTCGGCTAACTAGGAATAGGATATCACACACTGTATCAAGATGCGAAAACAGTTCCCTCTAGTATTCACTCTCATATTGTAGCCACAACGGTTCCCCGCAACATGCACGCCACGTACCACTCCGAGCGCAGAAAACAACGAGCCTGCGCCCTGCACAAGAAGCATAAAAATGATCCGCAAGTCGTGCACGTCGACGTAGAAGAGTACAGACACTTGGAGGCTTTCACCGCAATCGCCGTACAAAATTACCCCAACAACAGCATTCTCGATTCTATAACCGTCCGGACGCCCGTACCAGAACCGGCGGGAGAGGCAGCAATGGCGCTCGCCCTTTCACTCATCCCCACACCCGCAACCGTCAATACAGATTCTAAAACTGCTCTCCAAAGTTTTGCCGCTGGTCGCATATCCCCAACGGCGCCCAAAATGTTGCTCAGGAACCCCCCACAATCCCCAGTACAACTGATCTGGAACCCCGCGCATTCTGGGCTCGAGGGAAACGAGGCGGCCCATGAGCTAGCCCGAGGATTTACTATCCGGGCTGGGGCAAACCCGTATCCTTACCGCGGAGCCCGGACCGCGCGGGACCGTCTGATTGGTTTTCACGATATTACCACCTACTACCCCCTCTCCCGCCGGATTCATCCTCGGGCGGAGAAATCTCTGACATTTGAGCAAAGCCCCGTCTGGCGCCAACTCCAGACGGGAGTCTTTCCCAATGCGGCCACCATGACCCATGTCCACCCCAGCCTCTATCCAACCTCGGCGAGCCCCTTATGTGGCGCCCATGCCAACCTGGCCCAAATTATGTGGGCATGCCCCCGGGACCCTTTCCCCGAAATACCCTCTGAGGAGAGGTGGGAGGCCTCTCTTCGCAGCCCCGACCCGGACCTACAGGTCCGCCTGGTGAAGAGGGTGGAAGAGGTCGCCAGAAGGCGCCAGCCTACGGCCACCACGGGACTACCAACCTAAGCCAAGAAGAAGACGTCCAGGACAATGCGGGCCTTCAGCCCGTTACCTACCACCACCATTCGGACTTCGATTCTCCTCGAGACACTTCCTCAAAATAAAGTTTATCTCTCCCTTTCTCTGCCATTTTTTGTCTTCATAATTCTGAAATTACTCTTCCAGGGCTGCAATGGGTGGAGTTGAGTTCTCTCATTATCATCCTCACGACACCTTCTCTGTGCGTTGTTTTATTGGTATTCCTGCTAGCACGGCTGAAAGGCCTTTCCGATCAACCTTGTGACCAGTACATATGAGCTCTAAGCGTGAACACGCTGCTCCGATACAAAGAGAGCAGGCTGATCATTTCTGTAGGCGTCCTGTTGTGCAATCATGTCCTCTCATTTCCGCCGTCATGGTTCTTTCGTTTTCTGTTTTTTTCTCCCCCTTGCGGGCATTAGGGCGCACACACAGATGGATTGTATTCTTTTGTTTTTGTTCGTTCTGCTTGGTTTTCTTAAGCTATACGTAAATATTTGCAATTACCGCGCTTCGCTCATTTTGGAATTACCATCGTAATCCCTTCTGTAGGTCTCTATAGAAGTCTTTAACAAGCATTTTAGCTCGAAGGCGGAAACGAATTCACTCTGTTGACATTTTTCCTATGACAGCCTCAGTTCGGCTATGGTGGAGTGGATAGATATTAGCGTAGCATTCAGCAGAGTTCCTGTATATATTGAGTAACTCTGAGCATTCTGTACCTCCCGGGTAATTATCGCCGTTGTAAGAGAAAAAACAACTATGCAGTCTCAAACAAATAGTAAAAACGCAATTGAAGCATTATGTATTTATTTATTTATTTATTTATTTATTTATTTATTGTTAATTAATTATTTTAATTAATTAGTTAATTTTAACTCGAAGGCCGAAACGAATTCACTCTGTTCACATTTTTCCTATGACAGCCTCGGTTCGGCGATGGTGGAGTGGATAGATATGAGCCTAGCATTCAGCAGAGTTCCTTTAAATATTGAGTAACCCTGAGCATTCCGTACTTTCCGGGTAATTATCCCAGAGCCGCTAACTTTATTTCATTTTGCTTTGAGTCAGTTTGCGCTGTACGATATTATTTTATAATACTTAGGTCGGGCTGACGCCAGACGCCTTATTTTCGCGTAAGGTGAATGTATTGCTTTTGTATCAATATTTTGTAGAGCCAAACCTACGGCCACTTTGAATTGCCGGCACGGAACCGAAAGCAGGAACGCCGTAGTCAGTGCCATGGGCGAATATCGGAGGTAAATTAGTAGAGTAATCATTGATCGTAGCACTGGCTGAGGATTTATTTATAAATCGTTTAGCCAATTCACTAAACTACATAATTTCGGACACTGAGCGTTTCTACTGCTCCATCCACCAGAAAAACCGTCTGCGGAAAAAGTCTTACGTACCCTGATAAGGTCAAAGGGTGTATTTGGGACGTAGGCATGGTTCAGGGGTTTTATGCTTTTTATTGCGTCTTTCTTGCCGTATGGCCCATGGCCAGAACATCTTGTCATGGAAGCCTTATTTCGTATGGTCGGCGTTTCTCTAGTAAAAAGAGTAGACGAAAACAGGTCGCGGCCACCTTTTTTGTGGCAAAGGTGGTGCAAAGAGCACTCATCCTCTAGCTATTCAGCTCTTCATTCATAATTCGAAAGCGGGTACAATTTCCTCCCTTAAATTGCTCCAGTTTTCGTTATTTTTGTATACCTAATAAACGCCTGGTTTATTATCATTGAGCATGTAAAGCGATAGAAAAAGGGCAAGAAGGTTGCCTCGAAATTTTTAGCCCTGCGGGGCAGTGACTCCCTATTCTATTTCAGCCAAGAAGGAGTATTTTGGGCTCATAAACGGAGCGAGAATACCTAGAAGGTGCTGACGTTTAGTTGATGCTGACGCCAAAGCTTTTAAAATTTTTTGGACAAGGCATTTATCTAGGCAAAACAATACGAACATTACCGAGACAACTGAATGACGAAACACTGCCAAACAAAACTACCGAACTGCATACCAACGCGACAGATTTGCCACGAATCGGGAGCTTTGACATGCCATATTCAGCTTCACGAAATCATACACGAAAAACGTAAAGTATATAATAGTGCCTGCCGTTGCTACCCATGCACCAGATGGCACGGGAGTAGGACAAGTGTACAAAACTTGTACCGGCGTCCACCAGTAAGCACGCAGCGTGGAAGCAACAAAAAGAAGAGCCTTTATTTGTGGTAGCATACCGGTATATATAGCGTGAGGCAGCTGCATTCTGTACAGCAAAGCGGTACAGAAATAGTGATAAGCAAAAGGCAGACACAAAACACGTGTGCGCAGCTAGCACGATACACAAGACACGCTTGAACCCGACTCCATGGAAGCCGCTGACGTGTGCCGTTCCCCTTACTGATGATTTTCGCTCCGAAAAACAAAGAAAAAAAAAGCGTAGGAAGAGACGCATACTCGGTGTAGCCGCAAATACGCGGTGCAAAAAATTGGCTACAAAAGAAGAAAATAAAGAGACGCAAGTACATTATAGGAATAACTAAGTTAAAACAGGTATCGCTAGGCCTTCCCATAAGAGCACGCAAGCAGGCTTAAGTGCTTCAAGATATAGATAGAGCTGACTTTATTTGATGCCGAAGATGGAGTTTGAATGGAAGACGATTTGAACGATCTTGCCTCCTTCGCCGTCAGCCACGATCGTTCGCATAAAATTCCTAGAGGATCGTTTAAATAAATCGCCGAAAAGCTTAATGGTCATTTACTGATTCAACAACCCTTCTCTTCCTTTTTTTGTGCGCAGACGCGTAATGGTCGTAGCCAAGCCACGCCTGCTCGTCGCGCGTGTCTTACATCCTGAGATTTCGGCACAGAAAAATTTGGATTGGATTAGTGCGTAAGTTTCTCTGTTCTAATTGGATGTTGAATACGGAACTACCCCGCTATTGTTTTACCAGGGAAGCGACCAATCTCCATCTGTTGAATAAATGGTATGTCAACCACTCTCCCGCGGCTTTCTAAAGCAGGTGAAGAAATTGAAGCCGAAGGTGCCGTCATGTTTGAGGATGATAAAAGAATGAATGCAAAGTGAGCATAGAAACGACAGAGGGGATGAAGAAGAAGGACTGGAAACATGTCATCAAAAAAATTAGCAGTGGCGTAGCTCGGCTATGCCGGGATATACGCAGCGTAGCTAACGTTCAGCAAACCAATCCAATCCAGTCCAGTTCAGTCGCTGCTGCTCGCGCATGCGCCGCGCGGCTCTCCAGGAGCCACGCGAAAGGCTCAAGCGGCTCCGGATCAGTGTCAGACTTGGCTACTGCGCAACGTAGGCGCACAGCTGTGCACGAGCCAGCGCCAGTGCGTCTTCTGCGTCTATAACGTCCCTCCTCTGCAATCCAATCCAATACAATCCAATTTATTTCAATCCCAGTCAATCCAATTTAATCCAACGCTCCTCGCGCATCCAATTCAATTCAGTCCAATCCAAACCAATCCAACACTCCTTGCACTTGCGGAGCACGGAGCACGGCTTGCGGAGCAGGGAAACTGCTCAACCTCGGCCAGTGTAGCTTACGGTTAATGTATCTCTTAGCCCCGCTGCATTACCAGGTCACACAAACATGAAACAGTCTGGTTTTGTGTATTCTGTTGGTCCTATCATCATTGTTCCTGGGGCATACGTCTCAGGCATTATTAGAAACCGAATAGGGACATTTATGCCTATTTACGGAGATGTTAGCCCTTTGGTTGTCGAAATTTTTAGTATTCCGCAAAGGGCGAGAGTGGCGAAAACAAGATAAATCCCAAGAGCAAAAAACAAAGCATGTGAAGAACTACAAAGCTGCTCTTATGACCCGCGAAAATTAAAAAAGAAAGGAAGTGGAAAACAAGCGAAGAAGAATACAGGGGAAGAATGCAATGCAGGACTTTATTCGAAGGACGCCAACGGGCACTGTTACTTGCCATGGGAAAACAGGAGAGGAAGGGGATTCACGTGAATATTTTTACTGCACTGTGAATGCTCAGTTATAAAACTCCCATATTACCTGAAATAAAAAATAACTCATGTCTTATTACACATCAAGATGGCTTAGAATCAAACGCCATTAGTATTGAAGTAAAGATATTTTGAGATTTTTTATTTCGCATGGTCTTGTTCCTTACGACTATTATTTTGACATGTGTTGCTACATCACTTAAGACGGTGATTACCTTTGGAAACAAGGCAAATACTTCCGTTTAAAGTATGTCTATTCCCGTTTTTTAAGTGCGAATGCACTTCTTAAGCGAGCCTGAATCGTCCGCCGCCGTAGTCCGCATAGCAACAGCTGCGGGTGCGCGCGCTCCTCGTCTTCCCTAGAAACGGGGGGAGATGGGCGCGCGCTGCCTGGCCGCGTCCCCATGACTCATTCTTGTTGTTGTTCCTGCTGACATGGCACATACCCACGTGGGGGATTGGCCAGGAATCGGGCGTGAGAAGGGCTAATGCACCCGCTTAAAGGAGTACTGACACGAAATTTCAAAGCTGAGATCCGCTCTAGCAATCAAGTACAACGACAACACAAATAGGTGTCTGTGAATAAATACATCTTTCTTTATTTGTAGTTGTGTGTGTGTGTGGGTGATCTCTCTTTCGCGAACATTACCGAACCGCGCAAATTCAACTCGTGCATTCGCACTTTCACATTCTTCCCCTCGGGGAAATGCGGGGAATTTTTTACACTCAAGGAAGTTCACGCTTCAGTTTGCACACAACCTGAGCTCGCCTCAATGTGCAGCCGTTCTACGCACGCACCGTGGCGTGCCCCTGTAACTGCGCATGCGTAGAACCGCTTATTCTGCTACCATTCTGGCGGGAAACCTAGTTACCGCAATCCAACTAGGTCCCTGCTCTGGCAACGTGGCTGCACACAACACACCGCCCTAAATAATTTTCCCCTTACAGCAGGCGTCAATGCGGCACTATTCGTGTTGACGCCGACCACGAAACAACGCCGACTACGGTAACCTTATAGGCAACAAATTGAGGTACGCAAACGAGATATATAAAATTGCATTCATGCTTTTCTTTCAACTACAGTGGCCTGGATTGCTAAAGTATCTAGAATTATTGAAGAATTTTGGTTTTAATCACTGGGAGCTTCAAGTTCACGAACCTTTTTTTGCTAAAAAGTAATATATTATTTTAGGATCCAATCAAAGAACAATCAATGGCTTAACGATAACAAATCTTTCTTTGAGGCTACGAGCCGAAAACATTGAGGGCACCATCATCATCATTATTTCCGTGCTTGATAACTTATGCGAAGCTTTTGTCCTTTATTAAAACAGCAAGCTAAGAAGAAAGCCAGTGTGTCAAAGGCACTAGCGTTTCGCTCAAGGTCAACTAGGCCGTGCCGTCCCAGAACGCTGACACCAAGTTCGCTTGGCATGACGACATGTCGAATCAGCTGGGTGGAGTTTCGCCTCGCTGTCCCACTGCCCACGGCAATCGTGCACGCACCCACATGCCTGTAAGCGGCGGCGAGGATCGCCTCCCTTTGCCCCTCCTTCATTTATCGTCTGATGCCAACCTTTTACGTCCATTCGTCGAATTCAAACAGAGCCTAGCAGAGACTACTCATTGGAAGGATATCAACTGCTCGCAGCTGAGGCAGACCCCCAGGGAAATAAAAAGCCCGTAAGCAGAATTCGGTGGCGGCATTCCACGGAGTCAATGAGCAGAGACGTGCTCTCACGTGTGTACAAGCCATGTAAAGCCTTTGCTTGCATTGTATATATTCTATATAAACGCCGCTTTAACTCACCCTCGGCTGGAAAGCTTAATCGCTCAGCTCTGTGCAGCACTGGTAGCGGCTGAGCAAGGGACCTTCGCAACAATGGATATCAGCACCGGGATCGACCGACGCCAGCTACCTCTGGTGCTGAGTGCCTAATGTTTTCTCTCAGTTGACAAGACTTCTGTAGCACAGGTTATCGTAGTGTTGAGAAGGGCTGCGAACAGCACTGTAGAAAGCTTAGATTTTTTCAAGCCTATAAAGACGGCTTTGAACCTAAAGCTAGTTCCCAGTCTATAAACAAAGAACTGTAGGGAATTACTTGAGCGTACCTTACTAGTAGCTCGATAGTATAGGTACGGCAAGCACATTCTCACGTGGGCAAGCAGCAAGAGTTTAGTATAAACGATGGAGGCATTAAAGTCAAGGAGCTCATGGAAATTTCCGAGAAGTTAGGCCTTCCCTTAGGCCATGCGAAACGGAAGCATGCGGTTTTTGAGATGCGGTAGGAGAACGGAAAGGTTCAGGAATATAATTTCTCTTGGGATGAAGTCAAAGAGCGCCTTCTTTGCGAAGAGACCAAAAAAGAACTCTGTGACCGCGAAGAGGACCAAAGACAGGAACGGAGGAAGGAAGCGCAAAGGCGGGAGCGCCTCGAGTTCAAGAGGTTAGCGTTGCAGCTCCGGCAGTGGTCGCCGTCATCTTGCGTGGGTCCCTTAATGGTTCAGACGAAGCAAAACAGCGGAAAAAAAGACAACGACAGAGAGAGGGCGACAGGGGCTGCTCTGATCGACGAATGGTCCGAGAATTGGGAACCAGGTGCCACCGTTCGCAGTTGTTAAGGATATGGTGAAGTATCTCGTCACGTTTAAGCCCGTTTGTGAGCGAAATCACATCCACCGGTCTTTTTGGGAACAAAATCTGTTAGCTCTGCTTCCTTTTGATGCGTCTGACGTGATAGCGTAGAGGTCGAAAGAGGCATTTGAGAGCTATAGCAATGGTGAAAGGCGCTGTTTTTAGAAATTATAGGTTGCCACCCGGGGCTGTACGGCAAACATTCTGGTGCAGAAAAAGGGCAAGGACGCGCACATAGGCTTCGCATTCCGTCTGAAGGGTGACCTAATTTAGTGGTTTATAGGCGAAGAGGCGTATGACGACCGAAAAATTGTAGTGAATTGCGTAGCATTGGAGCAGTGCAACTGCTCCGTCCCAAATGATGTCAGGCGGTCGCTGCAGGACCGGCCTCTAGAAGTGAAGCTCACAAACGCATCGAGTTACCTGGGGAGTAATAAATACGCGTAAAGGTTCATACTCAGGCGGTGGGAGTTATAAAAGCCAAAATTAAAATAAAAGCCATTAAAAGCCAAGACGCTTTTAGAAAGCCTGATAAAAGGGAAGAGCTAGCGCATCGAAGTTGTCGGAAACGCCAACCTCCTACGAAAGAAACGGGGGGGGGGGGGGGGCGAGGGATAGATGGGTCGGAAAATAGAACAGTGATACCGAGCACCGCGCGGGCCGCGCGCGCATTTGAGCCGCTGAAGCCGCTAATCTCGCTACAGCTGCAAAAAAAAGGGCACATCGCGGCACAATCTAAACAGAATATTGCTTTGGCAACGATTCGAGAAACTAAAAGTAAGATGCGGTGACTTCAGACCTACATGCAGGAAATAAGCGTGATCGGCAAGAGGCGAAACTCTCCAACAATCGTGGACATAGTCTTCTTGTCACTAGTGTCTCAGCACTAGGAGAATGAGCGTAGATAAGGCAAGTTGTCGGGGAGTAGAGTGCTTGCTTTCCAATCGCTAGGTTGGTCATCGAATGAGCTTTGGAAAGCTTAACACCGAGGCGGCCGCGCCTTCCTCGCTACAGAGCATTTTCCTTACCTCTTTTCTATTGTTAAGCTTACAAACGAGGCGGCTGTGTCTTCAGCGCTCCCAGAGCGTTTTCGTTACGTCTTCTCTAACAGCTCGGAGCAGCTCCTGAAACAAGGAAGATTGTTCTTTACCAACTTCCCCGGAACGACATCGACGACATCACAAGCGCGGAAGCTGTCAATGAAAATTGAAAGACAGACGAAAGACAGACGAGCAAGATAGAGCGACCTGCGAGCCGACCAAAAGCTTGTACTCGGAAGGGCAGGCTTCTCGGGGATCAGTTTCATGCATACCGGCTTACTACAGAGTCGGACCCATCCATTCCAACTAGGATAGGCAATGGCGTGCAGCGTGACTCATCACCCGATCTCACCCTCACTTATAACGTCAAACATGCATATGCCTCTGCGTAGAGTGTGTGAACTGGGGTAGGCTCTTACCTAGAAAAGTTTATTATGTTTGTTTCGTGTGTGGTGTTCTCACGGACGATCTAGGAAGCTTGCCTGCAGGAATATTGCCTCATGACGATCGATTCTTTGCGAGCTGCTACGGATCAACGAACGGTGCTGACAAGCGTCCGGACTAAGCGGGCGAAGCTGGTCGAGACACTTGTGCAGCACGCCGGTGTACCTGTTTTCCGCGCCTGGCCGGTGGGACCCGTCCGTAGAAAGGAGCATGGAGCCACTTAAGCTCAGGGACACTAAAGGGCAACCTGGATGGGCTGGGAGGAGAGAGGGTTATGATCGGTGACCACCTTGACTGGGGCCCCGAGTACCAACGTCTCAAGCTCCTTTACACCCAAAACACTGCAAATGCTTCCCCTTCAATCGTTGCCCAACACGTCTGCGTATGCCTGAACCGATTGCTCATTAAGGCAATTGAAACCGCGGAGCCCTCGTCACCTATATGCGCCAAACAGGCGCCCGCAGCAGAAGCGGATGAATCTGGTGAGAAAACAAGGTTTTTGCGGATCATTGGCGGCAAAGGAGGCAACTTCGCAAAGGCCTTGCTTTAGAGATTTTAATAAAGTCTCAGCTTCATGCTCCAGGGTAATCTAGTCGGTACCCATTTGCCTGTCAGCTGTGTCAGGAGCCGGGGTATCTCAGCGTACCTTGGGACATAGTTGCGGTAGTAGCCACAGAGGCTTCGGGCGCTGCTTACCTACTTCGTGGTCTGTGGGTCTTGCAGATGGTTAATCACCTCAACTTAACCGGGGTCCGGCCCGTGCGTGCCGGAACCCCACATGGCCCAAGCCATTTGCAGCTTTGTTGCTTGCATGCAGGCCTGCTGCCTGCAACGTCGAGAACACTCAGTGAAGTTTCTCGATGTGTCAAAAGTGTCCTACTGCGCAAGACGATGTCATCCAGTTGTGCACGCGCGTAGTTTTTTTGGCTGGACAGCACGTCGTTGATGCCTCTCTAGAAAGTTGCCACTCCGTTTGAAAGTTTAAATAGCATGTCTTTCTGCGAAAACTGATCTAGATGCGACACGAAGGCTGGTTCAAGCTGAGAATCGGTCGCTATCGGTACTTTCCGGCAGCCCCGCCTTATGGTATTGAGCATGGTGTACTTAGACGATCAGTTGGCACAGGACCGAGGTAATTGGAGAATAATGGGAGAGGCCTTTGCCCTGCAGTGGGCGTAGATAGGCTGGTCATGACTTAGACGATCATATGCGCACTATGAGCTCCTGAGGTTAGCCCATAGGAAAGGCGTCGGTTTCCTCTACCGTATTGCGTCCAGGTGGCTTACTCACCTGGACGCAAGACCGGGGACCTCGTCAGCGTACCCATTGGTAGCTGACGAGGTGCCCGAATGGCGTCGTGGAGGTGAGGGGGCACAGAAAGGGCGGCGATTTCCGCGCCCTGCCTTACAGGCCAAAATATATGCATTTTGCTTTGAAAAATGAATCATGGATGCTCGGGGTATGCTTGTAGTATAGAGAAATGACAAACGGAGAACTATGTGGATTAAAGAGTGTGTGCTGGAACACGTGAACAAAAGAAGCGGGAGATAACTGGTCCGATGGAGCGTTCAAAGCAAATACTTCAGGTGCGCAGGATGGGCCGGACATTGCTGGACAGAAACGAAAACAGGTATAGGAAAGGGGCGAGATTCCGTTTTCGTGTGGGTATAAGACCGGTATTCCCTGTACGCACCCAGTGCCATCTCCTCATTCGCTTAAAACACGCACTCGTATCCTTCATGCAACTGATGTAAGAACTCCGCCGTTCTGCATCAGTACATAAGGGGGCGAATCATGTGCTTTGAAACAAGTGACCCGCGATTCCTTTCACAATAAAATGTTTTCTTGGTTCAATTCTGGACCTTAGCTTCGTAAATAGACGTTGTTTTGTGTCTTCTGTGTCAGTCTAGAGGTGCGGCGCGTCCAATAGGCAAGTTTTATTCATTTTTCCACAGCAGCGCAAGAGCCAGATTTGTACCTATTTGAACAGGAATATTGTAGGAGATGGATTTTTCCTGCGGTGAAACAAACCGCTTGCTGAGTAGGATGATAGAATAGTTTTTGTACTTTCGTACAATTTCGCATTGGTGCTTACATATTTAAAAACATAACACCTCAGTCAAAGCCGTTTCCATTTATATTTCGCGTTTCTAAAGCCAATTTGGTATCGCCATTTGGAGCAGTTTTTCCCGCATGATGGAGTAGCACTCTTACTTTAAACGAATAAATGAGCGCCTTGCATGCAGTAAAAAAGTCATAATTTGTACATAAAACAAATCGTACAGAACAATACACATAATCACAGATACGACACAAGGAAGCCACTATTCGCGCATTTGCTCATCTGACCAGTTGCTTATACCTTGCCACCTGACTAAGATCTCTAATCGTTAACATATCGTTTGCCGGCTCTCTTCAGCATATTAAAGAATGGGAATTTTATTTATTTATTTCATACTGCAGACCACAACACGTGGTCCAAGCAGGACGGGCAATCACGAATCACAACGAGCAAAACAGTGAACTACGATTGATCACGAACGCTAAAAATAACAAAGTGAGTAAAATGAGGAAATATATAAAGTGCTACATAAACAAATATACACAATGCGACAAACATACTATGCAGGGCTGTCGTGCTCTGACAAGGAGTTCCACTCAGACACTGTGGGCGGAAAAAAGGAAAATTTATACGTATCTGTTTTGGCAAAATATGGCGTTAAAGAGTTTGGTTGGTGATGTCGTGTATTTCTGGTTGACAAAGGGGTTAAATGCAATGAAGGGTCAATCGCAAATCTATGGTTAAGCAAGGAACTCAGGAAGTCTACGCGGAGTTCCCTTCTTCTAGATTGAAGTAGTGCAATGTTTTTAGCTGACATTAGTTCCGATGGAGAATCCGTGCGACGAAATTTAGAATATATAAAGCGAACTGCTTTCCTCTGAATTCTTTCCAATTTATCTGTTACATTTTGTGTAGGGATCCCACACTACGCATGCGTATTCTAATTTTGGTCGAATGTAGGACTGATAACACAGAAGTTTTACATTTGGTGGTGAATTGCGAAGCTTGTGTCTCAAGAAGCATAATTTTCTAAAAGCAGATGCACAAATGTTATCAATGTGTGAATTCCAAGACAGGTTTGCAGTGAACGTAACCCCTAGATATTTGTAGTTATTGACCTGTTTAACAGTAGATGAACCAAGGGAATAAGCATAGTGAAGGGGACATTTTTTTCGAGTTATACACATGGAAACTGTTTTTCCTGTATTTACAATCATACCCCATTTGTTGCACCATTTGTTAATGTAGTCTAGATTTTTGTTTAGCTCTATTTGATCATGTGTGTTATGAATTTCACGAAATAAAACGCAGTCGTCTGCGAACAACCGAATCTGGACGGCTGGCTCAATGACATCTACAATATCATTTATGTAACACCAAAATAGCAAGGGCCCCAATACACTTCCTTGGGGTACACCCGACGTGACTGGCAAAAGACTCGAATTTTGACCCTCGATGGCGACGTACTGCACCCGATTGCTCAGGTATTCATCTACCCATGCGACCAATAGCTTCGGAACACTTATTTTATTTGATTTGTAGATTAATTTCTCAAGAGGAACTTTATCGAAGGCCTAACAAAAGTCTAGAAAAGTGGTGTCTATCTGAATGTTATTTTCGAGGACGCCGGCAAACGCATGCCTAACGGTAACAAGCTGCGTCACGGTCTAATACTTTCTTCCAAAGCCATGCTGGAAATGTGTTAGAATGGAATGTGTTTCAAGAAATTCTGTAATCGGGTTTGCTCTAATGTGTTCTATTAGTTTACAACATGAGGAAGTTAGAGATATTGGCCTGTAATTAAGTACTGATAATCTGTCGCCTTTTTTGAAGATAGGCGCCACTCGGGCCATTTTCCAGTCACGCGGCAAAGTTGCTGTTGACAGGGAAGCATGGAAGATCACAAACAGGAATTTGCCAACACATTCGGCATAACGTCGGAGAAAGACATTGGGTAGTTCGTCAGGACCGCAACACTTTTTCGTATTTAGGTTTACAAGCATGGAAACCAAACCAGCATATGAAATGAAATTGACTTCGCATGATTGAGATGACGCTACAGAAGACGTAGATACTCCGAAAACATTAAACACGCTATGAAAGTATGCGTTGAAATGTTGTGCAATGTCGCCAGAATTTGAAACTATGCGGCCGTCAAGTACAAGCTTTGAAACGAGTTTCTTCCAATCTTTAAGGTAATTCCAGAACTTGCAGGGATCATTCTTTATAAAATCGGGCATTAAGGTTTTAAAGTAGTATACTTTTGAGCGATGCATTTTTTCAGCAAGGATTCTTTGGTGCTCCTTGATAACTGTGCCCTGCGCATGCTGCTTCCTTAGCGTTTAACTTTTCTTTTTAGTTTAACAATTTCATGAGTCATCCATGGCGTACGTTTGTGCGTTCGTTTGGGTTTGTTAGGAATAAAGTTGTTCATACAGTATTGGCACGTCTCAACGAATTTTGCCCCTAAGAGCGCACGTGCTTAAAGCGTCATCATTAAATTCTGCAAGTACAGTTTCCATGTGTTCTATTACACGCTCATCATCAGCTCTCGAATAATCTTTAAAATACTGGATGGGTGATTTTTGGTGGCTGCTGCATTGAAACAGAGGAATTGACACGCTGACAAGTTCATGATCTGAAAGCCCCTGTTCCACGACTACAGTATGTTCTGAAAAAGCACGTTTTACGAATACAAAATCTAGGATAGAGCTTGCATGTCCTTGCACGCGTGTTGGTTGCCTGACTATTTGAGTTAGATCGTGAGCGAGCATAATGTCAAAAATAGTGTTAGCATTTTTACTGAACTGGGAACAGGATAGCCCCTCCCAGTCTAGACTTGGCAAATTTAGGTCAACAACCAAATAGATTTGCCTATTAAAAAACCTTGACATATGTTCTTTCAGCACAGTTAGGTACTCCGGGTTCGCATCTGGAGGCCTGTAACATGCGTACAGGATAAAGCTATGTACCCAGCAGGACAACTGTACGCACAAGCATTCAAGAATGCCAACATCAGCTGCAATCGTAGCTTCTATTTCTGGTTTGACAAGAATGGCTACTCCCCCACCTCTGGCAGATCGGTCTTTTCGATACACGTTGTAACAGGGGGGAAATACCTCGTCATCAGTAATTTCCTCTCGCAGCCACGTCTCCATTATCACCGCAATATGGGGATCATACTGCATGAGCACGCTTTCCAAGGAATCTATTTTATTAGTGACACTGCCCAAGTTTATGTTAACTAGTCTAAGTTCTTTTCGTTTGTTTATGTTTCCGCTATTTTTACGCAACCTAGCTGTGTTTTTATAGGGAGGGGTGACAGAAGGCATCTGGTCTATATTACATTCCTCAGTTATGTTGGTCGCCGCGTTTGCTTCGCGTACTTGGCCGCCGGCATTCGGTTTCTACGGTATATCGCTTTCTGGCATCGTTTATTTTAACGGTCACTATATCATTTTTGTCTTCGTCCCAAACGTATTCCTTCTTGTTGATATATAGCTTGTCGTACACCAGCGAGGCTTTATCGCCGTTATCTCGATGCGTTTTACAGCTCTGCCATAGTTTTCTTCTGATTTCCCGCACTCTTACAGAGAAATCCTCCCCAATAGAAAAATCAGTCTCTTTTAGTTTGATACGCTGTTTCAAAATTTTTGTCTTGTCTCTTGAATCTAGTAGTTTGAGAATCACGGGCCTGATCTTGCCGTGTGATGGCCGCCCCAGTCTATGAATACGTTCAATAGCCACCGGATCTAACTCAAGAATGCCCTTTATTATCTCATTGTTCACACTGGACTCTAGCGACTCGTTTTTCTCTTCTTCTGATTCAGGTAGTCCGCAAACAATGATATTGGACCTTCTGCTTCAGTTTTCAAGATCATCAATCCTTGCTTCAAGGTTCGCAATCTGTTGCTGGCATGACGTGACCTTTATTTCTAAGCTGGCTAATGAATCTAATTTTTTGTCTATATTGGTCTAGCGTTTTTCCTTAATCTCCTTGATGACAGTTGCGATTTCACTAAGTTGCTTTGCTGTTTGTTCTAGAGTAGGGCCGGGGTTAGTCTCAATATCGCCACTTAGCAAAAGTATCCTCCTAACAGATGGCGCCACATCAAGCAATATGCAACATATTCCGCAACCGAACAACCGTGGGCACGGCAACACCACCACGAATGGATCGCTAGAAGGAAAGCACTTTCCGTATCGTTTGCTTACCTGTACAAAATACAGGAAGGGATTAGATGTGACAAACATGGTGGTGATGCCGCCGTGCCCAGTGCCAGCCCAGGCCTCGGGAGTGCCTTTTATAGCCGAACCGGCTGATGACGTCCCCCAGCTCCTGGTCACGTGGTGATGTGGTGGTATCTTGGTTTGGAAAACTGATGGGCTTGTGCACGATAAATCCGGGAGATTGTCAGTCGGTTCGTGGCAGTCGGAGGCGTTCAACTCATGCATGCGACGGCGCAACTCTATACTTCTCTAGAGTTGCGCAACATAGTATTACCACATTTTCTTCGCGTCAAGTGTGCGTATATCGTAACACGCTGACAGAAAGGTTCAGAAATCCTCAGTCGCTTTTAAAGCAAAGCTTTCTACCTCTACCCCCCAAGGGTTCTTTCGCGACCGTTGGTGTCACCAGAAAACTCCAGCGAACAAATAAAAGAATTTACTGGCACCGCCGGGAATCGAACCTGGTACTAATAGACTAACAAAGCGAGAGCCCGCTGTCTTACCGATTTAGCTACGAGCCCACGCGAAGATGTGAAAGACAGGTGGTGTACTCATCAAGCACATCTACGCGTTTACCCCCGGAATTCTCGCTGAATGCCACGTGAAAGCGTCACGCGACAACTCACGCCCGTCTAGCGGCCCTGTGCGCACCTTGCTCATGTGCTAAAAGTTACAAAAATTAAAGGAAGCTCACACCAATGCATGGAATCTCACTTCTAGTATGCCAATGTGCTAAAGTCTGTGGCCTCCAGTGTTCACGTAAAAATCACAGCTCCTTGTCGTCCGCCCTCGCGCCAAACCAAGGAATACATTCAAATACTCCTTGATGGCCAGGCCATTACTCCGAGCCCCAGCATCAAGAGACTGGGCCTACATCTCGAGGCCAACACCAAGAGTGACGCCTCTTTGCAGCGCCTCAAAAACAGCATTAATCGAATCATACACATGATCAGGCGAGTTGCCACCAAGAAGCGAGGCCTAAAGGAATCCGGTACCTTTCGATTAATTGAAGCTTTTGTCCTCTCGAGAGTCACTTACGTCAACCGCCTGTCTTCTGCTCGAGAAGGAAGAAATATAGATGCTTTATATAATGATTAGAAAGGCGGTCGAGCAGGCCATTTGTCTTCTCATGAGTGCGTCCACACAGAGGCTGCTTAGCACGGGGCTCCACAACATGGTGGAAGAGCTGATAGAAGGCCATCTTTCTAACCAGAAGGTCCGACTCAGAACTGCGGTGGGTAACCGCATCCTTTACCAGATTGGCTGGGCAGCCAAGAATGTCACTCCGTTTGACGTACTCCTAGAGTCTTGGCGACTAAAACAAAAGATGCTCCCTTCGCTTAGAAATATGAACCCCTCACATGACGAGCGTCACGGAAAAGCATGGGCTCAAGCGCTAAACACCACCCTCGGTGGGGATCATGCAGTTATCTACACAGACGCCTCCAAACATGGTAGGGCAGCAATACGCCATCATCGTGGCTACCTCCAGAACCAACCTCTTTGCGTGTACCTCGCTTAGGACCCAATAAATGACAGCAGCAGAAGAGGCAGCCATCACCTTGGCTGTCACTCAACGAGGGGTTCGGAGGGTAGTCACCGATTCCCAGCAAGCCGACTGGAATTACCAGTCGGGTTGGGTGTCCTGACCTGCATTGCTCGTGCTCAAATACCACTCCCCAAACGGTTCCATTCAGCTCAGCTGGACACCCCCTCACGCTTCAATGGAGGGCAACAAATATGCCCCCCCCCCCCCCCCCCCAACAAGCCTGCGCTTTTACCTCCCGTGCTACGGAGCTGCAAGAGGACAGTCACCCGCTTGTCACGTTCAGGGAAATAACCCAGCATTATCGCCTTCTGAGACAGACCGTACCTTCGCCTCCTTACCCTGACCTTTCCAGAGAACAACAAACTACCCTACGGCTCATACACTCCGGGCTCCTTCCCACAGCCTACGCGTCTTCACTTAATGTATCCGAATCGCTACGACGCTGAATGTGAAATTTTGCTCAGAAGTAGGAGCACTCCGCCCCGTAATCGGGGTGTGCGACTTCAGCCCTGAGCACCCTCCTCTCTTTCAGTCAACTACGCAACAAGAGCAATGGGAGATGCTGCCGTCCAGGCCCTCTCTACCTACCCAGCTTCAGCGGGTGGACAGAATACAGGCCGTGCGGACTCTATATGGGCCCCACAGAAGAAGGAATCACTCCCCAGGGCTGCACTCTCGGCCGTTCAGAAATCTGAACAGAAGTATTTCTTCCTCCTCCTGTCTTCCTTCTCTGCCACAAATCTCGTCGCCTCCGTATGTGGCGCTGAGATGGAGAAGTCAGATCGTCTAACACCGGGTTGGAGCTTACTTAAATTTGATAAAGAAAGTTTCCACTCTTGTGCTCCACCAATACAACTCAATCAAACACCGTTCATGCATCATGCATTGATTTAATCTTACCAAGAATATCTCTTTGAAGTAATAAATGGTCTGGTTAAGTGCATTTCACTTCTCTCTGGTTTTACTAATTGTAGATCGATGTGAGTGAATTTAAGTGACGTCGGATGGGTAATCGTCATGGGTGCCGTTTACAGCTTTGCTTTCCAACCACATTCACGGGGTGGATTGGCGCGATTTTTTTTCGGCTTTGTGTCTTTTGGGTTTTCATACGGGAGCTTACCAAAACGTCATTATTTCCATCTATATTGAACCCATTGCTATACATGCTTGGAAAATTACTAGTGTATAGTAATATACAATAGTTTCTAGAGTTAATAATAACTGTTCTATTTATACGTGATGAATGTGCCCTTTCTTTCCTTTTATATAAAGTACAGAAATGTGATGTATATAAGACTGCACACCGTAATGTTTGCAGTCTGTATCAAGAGTTTTATACTGCTGAGGGTATTTGTGAATCCCAGCTGCCTCGTACGGTCCGCCAGGTGCATTTATGCGGTCACAGAACCGCATTTTAGTTCAGTTTGGCCCAGCACATGTGACGGAAATAAAAATTCCGAATTCTGAAAACATGACGCATGGAAAAAAATAGTTGAAAAAAGCGGTTACTCTAATGTTTATGCTGCACCACGTTTATCTCCGCTGTTGGTTGATTCGTTCCCAGGCAGCGGCTGACGCAACCGAAGTACAATTAAGATGACCCCACCTAGTGTTTGCAAGAGCGGTGATCTTAATTCGCGGTCTTTGCATTTCTTCCATGTACTGTAAGAGACGCCATAAATTTTTTTACAAACAAAAAAACCATAGTGGTGCATTCAACAAAAGTGAATAGATTGTTTGCATTCTGAAGCGCTTAATCAATGGTTTACGTATTTGCATTGTGCGATATGTCACGCTCTGTCTATTCCACCGACAACTGCAGGAATTGCCTGTGCGGGAAGCGGCACAAGTACCAACCCCTATCGAAACAACGACCACACGGTCGCTTCTGAAACGATGACGCGTACTTTTCATTTTCACAGAAAGCCCTACAGGAAGTTGTTTTCAATGTTTCGGGCTCCCAACCACTCGATCCACTTTAGTGAAAGCAACTCTCGTGTTTTCAATTTATTTCTCTCTATCCCCCGGCGACAAGGCCTTTGTAACAGCAGAAACCGAGGGCAGCCTCCGAATAGCTGCGTTTCGTTCCACTGCAGGCAGAGCTCCGTACGTGTAAGGTACGTAGGTTATAACACGGGCTTGGTGTTTTAAAGCCATGGGCTTCCTTTTCTTCAACTGTGTTAATTGAATCCCTAGGTCTTCAAAAAGAGTTCCATTTTTGTCTGTGTAGTAAACGTCATGTTCCTCCGAACCGTTTCGGGAAATAAGAATGCTTGTCCTTTCTTTGAGTGCTTGCCATGCTTGGTTACTCAAAAATATCAAATGCCCTGGTAGGTCGCTTTGCCGCATTCATTTTCATAATTCCAATATAAATGTGTTCGTCCACTTACCCTGCGGAGAGCCAATAAAACAACAAAGCTTCACTTAGCGAAATCCTCCGTCCTCTTTTCTATCAATAGGTACAAATAATATCCCTATGTTATGACTTCCCAGCACCACTAACGTAGATTTCTTGCTCTAAAAGTGGGATTGTATCAGAAACAAACCTGAACTTTTAAAAACCCCTTCTCCCTGTTTCCCTTAACGCAGCAAATAAATATGAGTAAGCAATCTTTCTTCTCTACTATTTTAATAGATGTCTTACAGATATTGTTAGGTTGTAGTGCTTCGTCTATTTAAGTGATCAACAGCTCTTCTGTAATTAGGTAGCGAATAAATAAACCGCCTAGTTTGATCGTACATTACCGTTGATGATTTGGGCGACATGGAGCACCTCCTAAGGTTTAACAAAAATGAAGTTACTTTGCACCTAGCATTGATTATGTCCAGCCAAAAGTTTTGCTCAAAGTTTTGACTTTAGTTATCATCAGATGCTTAGCCCAAGAACGCGGGTTCATTTCACGGGACACAACCTAAGGTTTAACAAAAAAACGAAGTTACTTTGCACCTAGCATTGGGTATATGCAGCCAGCAGAGAACACAATTTTTCTCTCTACACAAAGTTTTGACTGGAGTTATCGGTCAGATGCTTAGCCCAAGAACGCGAGTTGGATTATCGGGCGCGGCGGCCGCTTTTTGATGGAGGCGAAAAGCGAAAACACCCGTCTTCAAGACTTCGGCGCACATTAAAGATAACGACACATGGTCGAAATAAATTCGGAACCCTCCACTACGGCGTGACTCATCTCCTATGTAGTGTCGGTGCATTAAACACACACAATAAATCAGTTTTTGCTCGGAGATACCTCGGGATGTTCAATCAAGTGCACCAAAAACAGGTCTTGAGAAACCCACAATTAATAACCATCAGGCCGGAATAGAACAGCGCCCATTCTACATATGTTGCAGAAACCGGTATCTTGTATGCTTACAAGTGTTTGATGATTGCAGATTTTTTCTGCGTGTATACATGTGGAAGTTTAAATGCCCAATGAACATCATACACAACATATATAGCACCGAGATATTATACGGTAAGGACATTTCTGACTGGTTTATTATAAGCATTCCCCCGTTGCGCGTTTACATCTTTAAAAACAGTCAGTGGTGCAGCAAAGTTGGCGTGGCTTGTCAAAGCGTCGCTCTTAAACGAAGGACGGCGAGGGCCGTGTGTGTAAAAGAAGGGCACGAGTAAAGTTATATTCAGAGCACATATCGAAAGTAACAAGACAATTTTATTAAACTAAACATAAAACTCTAATACCAATTTGCCGAAGAAAGACGGTTTAAAAGCGAACACTTCTCGAACACAAATGCAAAGTCCACAATTCAATACCCTAAAGTTCTAATCTACGAGAAGGCTGAGCTAACCAGATGTGATGTTATTATTTAGTTGATGTTAATTTAGGATTGGGTCGTCTGAAAGTTCTCATTCGGTTAGTTGAGTGTTGTCGTTGATTTGGGCTTCCGATTGGTTAAACACGCGGGCGATGACCCGGCCAGCTGTGAGCCTATTAGAGAATGCTTTAATCATCATCGCTCCACCGTTCCACGCTAACCTGAATTTGGTCTCCGAAATCGAGCTATTTCAGCATGTAGAGACATTCGATTGCTTATGCGGTGTGTGATTAAAGTGCGGGTAATTGAAACACACTGTGTACGGTTGGCTTTTATGCAGCGTTCTCATTTTAATAGTTGTTTCGTGTTTTCATTTTCTGTCTCGTTTTCTTCTATCGTCTAGCGTAGCAAGGCAGCACGACGGCTCGTCTGACCTAACTGGTCTTCAATAAAGTTTCTCTCTCTCTCTCTCTCTCTCTCTGCAGTGAAGATAGCTTTTCAGTATTGCGTTTTTTTACAGCGCCCCAAGTGAAGCTCAACTTTAAAACAGCATTGCGCCAAACTTGTATTGGTGTCACGTTTTATTTCAGTTTTGATGTGTGTTTCAAATGTGTAAATTTATTGGACCACTATTGCGAACTAATCGTAGATTTTGAACACAGGAGATCTACAACCAGCAGATATAAGAAGGACTGCCGGGCGACTGAAAAAAAATAGAGAACATTAACGCACCCGGCTAAGCCACATGCCAGATGTTAGCATCGTCGATTATAGCTTTGAAAGACGCATTTTTCTACATCTACTTGGGCCGCCTTGCTACCGAGACGTCGCCTACACCCTAGGCCATTAGGCCACTTAATACCATTTAGGACGCTTTCCCTAGCACCTTGAGATAATAATGAAAAGTGTAAAACCAATATTCACAACCAATACTTGACATGATCATATGGTCAATACTTCTTCAGTACTTCTGTGTGTGTGAGCGTAAGAGAGAGAGAGGGAGAGAGAAACATCATTATGTTCCCTTCTATAAAGCTTCTGTGTCGCTCGGGTGGAGCTCCTGCTTCCAATCGTCCCCAAGGAGTGGCTCAATGTGTTCAAGAAGGGCCTTCCAGTGCTCCTCTTCTGTCAATGAGGAATTGGCTAAGTGTTTGGCTGAGGATGGGTCCTGGCCGATGTTTTTTTTTTGCGTTTGCGGAAAGCCTGTTTGAGCTCTTTGGAGGGGAGATGGGGTGGCTCCTTGTGGGTGTCGAGCCACTCCGCCTAATTACTAGAAAGAGAAAGATGTTGGATATCTGTTTGCATTCACTGTATAATTACTGCGCAGTCCAAGATGTACACTAGTGGTTGTTATAATACCCCCGCCCCAAGCCCAGGGTGGCCAAGTAGATTTTCTTTGTAGTGGATTTCAAGGGGGGTGGGTGCGTAGGGGGATGCAACCTGTCCTTGATAAGAGCCAAGTGATCAGGGGATGCAGTGTTGTTTTGCTATTTGCGCACCTCTACCAACTTTTTGTGCCTTTCTTTCATTTCTTCGACGCGGCTGCTGTTGCGCTCGAATTGCACAGCGGCGCGGTTGGAGGCTCATACTCGCGCAAGAGAGTTCAGCACATGAGATGGCGAGCCACCACATTTCCTGGTATAGCCTTATGACCTGAGATCCCGCGGAGTTCGACCGAAAGCACCGGTAGGGAAGTTGTATTCGCTTGCAGAATGTTGGAAGTGTGCGAGGCTATTATTTTGCGGCAAAAGAGGCGGACCGCATCCTGACTGTCATTCAGTATTACGACTTATTGAAGAAGGCCCACCGAAGTCAGAAACAAACCTGTGTAGTCTTTTTAACACGTTTTCCACCTCTTCTTTTCGCAGACATAACAAACCATGTGGTCTCGTGCGGTTGGTCTTGTCATCTATGTTGCTCTCATGATTGGTAAGACGATCAAAGTTAACATACGATAGGGGTCATGTTCCTGCTGTGTTTGTTTCAGTAAACGCTTCTTGCGATTATTATTTATTCGTCGTCAATATTTCAAAAGTTGTGTGGTAACGTATCTCAGTCAGTGAAAGAAAGTAGTTTATATCATGTAACATTTATTAAAAGTTAGCAGAACCAGGAAGTTGCTTTCCAGAGTTAGCTGAACTGAACCGCTGTACTTCACCTGTTTATCAACAAAAAAACTGTTTGTCGCTGCATCTCGAACAGCCCAAAACAGTGCATGTTGAACTAGTACCCCTTCTTAATCTTTTAAACCATCTCTACATCTTTGCAGCATATTTTTCGGCCTCACGAATAGACTGTGATTTAAATGAATGGTGGGAATCCAGTATAAACAAAAACGCGGAATACAAATCTTGGGCAGCAAGTTCATTGGTTTTTTTTTTACTTACTTAGATACAATGAGTTATCAAGTACGAATGAATGAATGAATGACTTTATTTCTCGTAAAGTTTGCAAAAACAGTACGACGGACGATTTGGGAAAAAGTTGCTCGCAGGCAACTTGACCAGCCCAAATGCCCGTTAGACACACTTGAAATATTTAATTAGCTGAGCATAATATGCCGAAGCTCTTAAACTTGATTTTCCTATAACCTCAGTGGGTATAGACAGCGCGGAAAAGGAATTTTGCAGGCGAAATTTGGGGTTTTGTTTTGTACCACAGAAAGCTTTTAATAGCTTTCTGTCTGACGCAACCGAACATTACAACCTGGACCGCAAATCGCTTCGGCCTCCCTCCTCGTTTCCCCCAACTCTCTGCCGAACCTCTGTCGACGTCCTTTACTACTGCAGACCCTCGCGGCATACCTAACCTTCTCCCCATATTAGGCTTTCCATTTCCTATGCTCGCAATCTGGCGAAGACCAAATCCGCACCTGCGACAATGAATTGTCCCTAGCTCAATCACCGAATTTGCACTGCACTGCCTCCGCTGCAACAGCCCTTACGCTACCCAAATACTTGTCTGGCTACCCACTCTATCCCTCTTCCTCTAACCCGCAGTAGACCCAAGCAAGAGCTGTTTGCACAATATCCAGTGAAACTATCAGTAAGCCCTAATCTCCCGGGTGAAGGATATCGCGCCAGAGCGTGACCAACCTTTGTAGCACAGCATCCTGTCTTCCCATTGGTGCAAAAACATTTCGCAAACATCACAACCTCAAACCAATTATAGTACACTAAAAATTGAAATAAAAGGTTCATTTTGGGACACATATAGTTTTCTAAAACCACGTAATTTCTAGAAGTACTTGTCAGACTGAACTTACAGTTATTGTAAAGCTTTAATCAACACTTACAGTTCAAGAAACTGCAAGCGCAATGGTGATTTTTCTCAACATGACGCCCTGCTAAGGCAATTCTCATAGCAATGCACTTACAAGGTCTGCCAAAGCTGCCAAAGATCAACAACCACTGGTTGACATGCTTTTCGTATCATGTGCAATAACTAAATAAAATTTGACACCGTTCTGAGGATCATGTATGTATCTGTTAAGAGGGTTGATTATCTGCGCGGTCAAGACTATGCCATTATTGCTCTAAGGGTATTAGTAGTTTTGCTGCGATTTAAATGTCCTTAAAATAGTTTTGGGCGTTTATTTTATGAATAAACTAGAGTTTAGTTCATACAAATATTGCTCTTGACCTCTGTAACAAGAATGAGATGTCTGGTGCCCACATATTTCTATAATATTATTCATTGAAGGGTAAATGTCTCAGCTGTTCCGAAGATGGGTTTGGCTTCAACATAACTCATTGCTTGTTTTTCGCAGTGATCTTGATCGTGGCATAAACGTAAGGCCTGTGGCTTCACTGCCGACATCAGGCCTGCGCGACCGCTCCAGAAATGCCTCGAACCACAAAAATATCTTTCGCTCATTTGTAAAGGAGACAAAAATAAACTGTTATGGCGATGATGCAACCAAAATTCAAAAAATACGCAAATAAATAATAAATAAGAGAAAACCCTCAAGATTCTTTACTGCTTCGTGTCTGTGGACGTTCGTGCTAAAAAGGCTGTGATAGCACGTTGCACTTGTTACTCCAGACGTACGGACTTCAATTCCTCGTCTAAAAAGAACCAGAGCAATTACGTAAGTAAGCAGCAAAATGTGGGTCTATTGGTCCGTGTGTGGAGGAAAATAATCAGTTTGGCAGGCTGTATGAAGTCTATACTGACTGATTTGACAAGTATAGGGGTTGGACAATATCCTCGGCATTCCCAACATATCTACAGTTGTGAGGTGTTGGAAGAGCAGAAATGCGGAATCATCAAAGGCTTATTGAACGGGAAAGCCGACGTCAGGCGTTCGTAATGGTGACGCGGCTCTTGAGATTGTAAACAAGTGTATGAGAATAAACCAATCACAAAGCGAATCAGGAAGCTTTTCTTATTTTCCTCAAACGGGAAAGGGACCTATCATAAAAAATGAGCAGCTTGACGAGGTCTGAGAAGCTACACTCAAGGTCGAAGCGGCACAACAGCACCACGTAATGTTCCATTATGCTGAAACAAGACAGAAGAGAGAGAGAGAAAGAGAAAAGGGAATAAGGCAAATGATTGCTTACAAATGGTGTGACTAACCAAAAGTAAAGAATATTGGGAAAAAGTATAATATGCGCAAACATGTACACAATAATAGAAATAGAGTAAATTCACATGTGAAGTACTCGTTAAGCCGAAAGAAAAGTAGGTGAATTTGCGTCGGCGTGAAAATGGAACCCGCGCCACCAGAGTGCACGTCAAGTACAGATCCACCAACACCAGTTTCGCTTGATGCAGTCAGCTAACTAAAAGTAGACGTGATGCATGCCTTGTGGTCTTCGACTTGGAAAACTTCGATGACCCGTGCATGCACCTCTGTGTGGACTTTTCTCTTTAAAAGAAAAATTCAATGATTTGTTTATTCCCGCGCGGTAGCCACAGATGAACAGAACACTGAGGCGTGCATTTCTGGACGTCTACTAATTAATTACACCAAGTGCTTCCAAACCTGACAATTGTGGGCTTACCTTTTTCGCCTCAAGCAGAGAAACGTCCGCCGTGGCCGAGATCGAAGCTGCTTCTTCGGGATTCATAGGACGACAAGTTAGCCAATGAGATACCGTGCCAGGTACTATCTTGGGCCCGTCAGTAGAGAGATTGAGAGATAGCTCTTTAATTTGCAACCGAATTCAGCCAGGCTAGCCGCCCGACTTACTACGCCAGATGGGCTTGAGGCTAACACTAAGAGATATAAAGAGATCTTTCATATGCACATGACTGTTAATACGCCAACGTGAAAACACGCCGAAGCGTGTGGTAGGCATAACAAAATACTCGATCAGTGGGTTGGGCTGTCACGACGACTGCTTCAATAAGAACCAAGTGTTGGTCTCACCGACTCCCATTTATTTGCAATGTCGACATACTTACCCGTATTTCTCACACGCCAGTTTTAGGGAGTGGTTTGGCCAATCTCGATAAGAAGTGCTATTAGAACCTCAAGATGGTCCCTTAATTTCCAGTTAGCCTCGTCAACATAACCAACCAAAAATGTACGCCAAACTTTGTCTATGGTGCCTTTCGGCGGTACCCTAAGCACTGCCCCATACCGACGTCCAGCGGCGTTCCGATGAAAAAATGGCCGCCATCCCGCCCTGCGAAAGTGGATGTCCAGCACAGCTTTTGTAAACCACTACACATGCTTACGTGGGAGGGTGTGAAATGTTCCTCGTTTTCTCGGCGAGCTCATCACTTGCGCTCGGCTTCTCTGGCGGCAGAACCTGACGCGTGCCCTCGCCCTGGAATGACGTCAACGCCCCTTTTCCCGAGGAGCGGCTGCCGTAGCCTTTACAAGGAACCAGGGTGTCGAACCGGAATTTCTCCGGGTTCGGTTCGGGTTCAGGTTCAAGTCTTTCGGGTTCGGTTCGGGTTCAGTTCCAAAGCGTCATTCCGTTCCGGTTCGAACCGGTTTGAACCGCTTCAAACGGGTTCGAACGGGTTCGAAGAAAAAAAGCAGGCGGTTTTTTTCTGTTATTCTTTTGGGCTCCTTTTTCGTTTCCTTATCAAGTCGGCATAAAAACAAAGTCATAATGAAGGTTTCTTTGTCCAAATATTTTCTCTTCGCCAAACTAAAGCGAACCTGCAACACATTTTACAACTTTTTTCTAAAGCTTCAGTGCTTGCAGAAAGTAGCAAACCAGCACATTAGAGTATGGGGTCGCAATGTGCTTCAGCCAAAACTACTGCTCTCTCCTCATCAGATAATATAGAAACTTGCTCAAAATATTTTTCTCTCCTTCTCGGTCTTCGCGTTCTTTGACCGCTGAATGACGTCATTAAAAGTGGTGTAGCGGCTGTTTGCCGGCTTTCCTTAAGTTGCAAATAGAACGCAATTTGAGAGCCACTTAAAGAAAAGCCACAAAAGCGAAGCAGAAACGAAAGGTGTATCCGCAGCGACGAGCAAATCACGCACTGTTGCTCTGTGCTGGCAATAGCGATAGTTTTCGGAGTGCTTCCAGATGCGAAGAAGAGTGAAAGCGTTTATCGAAAGTGTTCATTTATTTATTTACTGCTTATTTATTTATTTATTTATTTATTTATTTATTTATTTATTTATTTATTGTTGGGTTTAGCGCCCAAGCAACGCCGACGACGAGGCGCGCCATAGTGGAGGGCTCCGCATTAATTTTGACCACCTGGGGATCTTTACGTGCGCCGAAATTTCGGACACATGGACGTTTTCGCTTGTCGCTTCCATCAGAAAAGAGGCCGCCGCGGACGGGAATCTAAACCACGTCTGTGTGCTCAGCAGCGCAAGGCCTTAGCCACTGAGCCACCACGGCGAGTTTATCTAAAGTGTTGAAGAGCTCCTTTAACTGTACCGCAAAATGATTTGTATGCTAGTGTGACGAGTATATGACACCGGCTGCCAAACGTGGCAGGTGGCATTTAGAGAAATTTCCTTCTGCTCATCTTTTGTCTCCTAACAGAGCTGTTAGAAAGAAACAATGGCTATAAAGACTCATTGGACGGCGTGCATATCACGGCATTGGATAGGGAACCACCGGACATAGGAACTTGCTAATGGCACTTCAGCTACCGGTAACAGCGATGGGGCTCAAGAAAAGATGATAGCCAAGTGGAGTCACAAGCAGCAGTAATGATCACTTGTAGAGAGAGAGAGAGAGAGAAAATGAAGTTTAATTCAATCGAGGCAAAGTTTCAGAGAGGCGTCCTCGACTCCTCATTCTAGGGTGCCGAATCGACAGCTGTTTCCATCAAGAGCAACTGATCTTCCAGGCCGGAGCAGGCCATGGCCGTCTCCCAATTCTCTATGGAAACGTGGAGGTGGGATGGATCTACGGCACACTTGTCGCAGCCGCCTACTATGTGTATGAGGTTCCAAGGCTCTCCGCAGAAGCAACGAAATGGAGGGAGTTGTGTTCCGTCAAAGAGGTGAAGTCTGGTGTAGGGTGGGAAGCTGTATGCCCACAGGGTGAGGAGTAATCTTTTCTGGTTAATCGGTAGTGATTTGTGCGGGGAGGAATACGTTCTACAGAAGAGGCCATAGTGCTGAGTAACTTCCTGGTCTCTGACTGCAGGATGCATGCACTCGAGCCGGGCTTCATCAGCGCTGGCTAAGCGAGTCAAATCTCGACCCACGAGATTGGTGATCCTGTTTGCCGGGGATGGCAGTATGAACTGGTGCCCATACAATCATGGCTGGTCTCGTATGTGGTCTCTGATTGATCATCGGAAGTGTTGTAACATGCAATCGACCGTTGGCAAAGTTGGGCCACGCCTGCTAAGAGTCTGTTATGAACGTTTTGGCGCCACTTTGGCTAAGCGCACGTGCTATCGCCGCTTCCTCAGCTTAGAGGGGGCTGTGTTCGGGGGTTGAGATACTGCACCTGTGGGAGGCTGCAGAACGGTAACACAAAGATGAGTTATTGAAGAATGCTATCGGGCGTCTCTTGCATCAAACCAGTTGATCGTTCCTTCCTTTTATTCTTGCAGTTTAGTTTTTTACAACTGTCTCCCCTCATATATGCACACGTTTTGAAAACCGTTTGATGAATATAAAATATGCATTAGGCAATCAGTTATTAACTTTAGTGCGAGATGTCAATTTTAATATAGCAACAACATAATAGCGCAATACGGGCATAAAGAAAGAGCTTTTATAGCAATCAGGCGGTCGTCACATAACTTTGCAGCTACTTTGTGCATGACAAAATTTCCTGATTTGTCGAGAAGGAGAACGCTGCAAAATTTCCAAATGCCAAGGACCCCAAAGATATTATGTTTGGTCGGACCGTCGAATCCGCCTTAACTGACCCGCTAATTACTTTAATCCAAATTAATCAACACACCAGTCCCACTCATTCATATTAGCTCATTCACTCACATAACTAATTCACCCCAGTCTACCCGCTAACCCGCACTAATCGACTTCAATCCATCCGCGTCTTACCCGCCGCGGTGGCTCAGTGGCTAAGGCGTTGCGCTGCTGAGCACGAGGTCGCGGGTTCGATTCCCGGCCGCGGCGGCCGCTTTTCTGATGGAGGCGAAAAGCAAAAACGCTCGTGTGTACGAGATTTCGGCGCACGTTAAAGATCCCCAGGTGGTCAAAATTGGTCCGGAGCCCTCCACTACGGCGCGCCTCATCGCCTGCGTTGCGTCGGCGCGTTAAACGCCACAATCAATCAAAATCCATCCGCGTCTTAAGTTTAAGGTTGAGCAGATTCATAGATAACACGAAAATTCTATCAAATATACTTTAAAAGTGGAAATTAAAATTCCCCATTTTTTGTATCTTATGTTTTATTAGACCAGTAACCAAAAGACACAACGGCACTGTATACAAGAAAAAGTTACGTTAATTTTGAGAACTGCAAGTGTTTGTGTCTCAGTGCTGTTTGTATATAACTGCCCCTTCAAACTAGAACAAGTTGAAGATATGGATTTATTGTTGATGGTATCCCTGAAGGCCTTCACAAGCGGACAGGGATGCATGCGAATTAACAACAAATTCAAAACTTCACAAGATTTTAAACACCATGTAGATAGAAACCATGAAGAATATTCCGTGATATGTTGCCTAGTAATATGCGTTATAACTAAAATTATGCTAAATATAAAAGATAATTGGGAGGGATGGGCAGTACCTAACCCAAACTGATAGCATATACGGACAACTTTACATTAAATTGAGGGCAATAATTAGAAGAGAACATGATGGGCCGTGGGAACTGCAGACTACACGAAATATTTGATGGTTCTGTCTGGCGAGTGGCAAAGTATCTTCAGACGCAAGATTGGGCACCCAAATGGAAAACTAGAAATCGCATTTTCAAGGCCCGGAACCCGTTCGGAACAGTTCCTTCGATTCCTTCCGGTTCGGGTTCAGTTCCAAAATGGCGGAAAAAATACGGTTCCGGTTCAGTTCCGTTTCCGGACAAAAATTCGGGTTCGGTTGCAGTTTTCGGTTCGGTTCCGGTTCGGGTTCGACACCCTGACAGGAACACATAGGGGGGTCCCAATGTTCACACACGCCTTAACATCTATTGTACGGTTTCGGTGTTTGTTTTGTGCTTTTGTTAACGAATACTGAACGCTGTGTTGTATGCCTTATTGCAAAAAGATATTGCGCTGGGCTTTTCTGGCGGTGAATGCTGGGTCCCGCCTATATAGCCTGACGCATGCACTGGGCGTCTTGGGCGAGAACTTGTCGATCCTGCCAGGGTTTTTTGTTTACGACACGGAAATTTCTGTCCGACGAGAAGCAAACCGCTTCACTGTAAAATGCCGCGTCTGGCAGTATTTTGCCCTCCATTAACGTAACGTATCGCAACGTGAACGAACCTAACATTGCTAACAAAAAATACAATTATTTAAAACAAAGAAAACTAACCCTAACAATGAAATTAAAATTAGAACAAAAGATGTAAAAATAACTAAGGAGGCAAAAGCCGGACTCGAGCCGCTGTCGTCAGTAACAGGAAGCTAAGACGCAACCTCAACAAGACGACGGCAGACGATCTGGCCTGCGTAAGCACAGTCCCAGAAATAGCAGTGTCATCGCACGGCACTTTAGGCATGGCTGTAGCGCTGAAGTGGAGTGCCGTCGGACGACACTAGACACTGCGTCTACCCACACCTACCTTTAGCTACAATGCGTACCATATACCCGCACGGACGTATTCACCAACGAACAACGCCAAAAAAAAAAAAAAAACAGCGGTGGCGCTGCCCTACAGAAGAGCGCAGTGCCTGCAAGCGCAGCGACGCTTGCCATATTGAAAGTCGCTCCATCCGCAGTCGAGTCACCAGCAAGCCAGGCCGCTCTGCGAGGCAGCAGGTGTCGCACCACTAACAAGACATAACCTCTATCTCTCGAAGGATAAAAAAATTGGGATCAATAAACAAGACATCAGTCAGTAGATCCCTCCATAGGTACTAAAGAAAGCAGTGCTAGATGACAAATTTGCTCTAATTTTAAGGAAACTCACCAAAATATTTTTGGTACACCGCAAACAGGTAATAGTAGAAACAGTGAGAAGGAACTAGCGCAAATTCTATTCCAGCATTGCAAAGAAAACCACAGAGGTAAACCGGAAAACGTTGCTATAAGTGCTAAAGTCTAAGAAGACCTCGAGACAGCTTAATCTGGCAATGTTAATTTCGCATTTCCGCCTCATAACAAGGGTTCAGGTGCCGTCTATGTTTAATTCATATCGAAGTTAAAAAAAAATTGCTTCCGATTCACGCTGTGAAGGTGGTTGAAAAGCAAGGCTGTGAACGACCACTAAAAGAATTTTACATGTGACGTCATTTGAATTTAATCACGTGGCTCTAGAAAGTGTGAAACGAGAGGTTCAGCTAACCGTTACCTTGGATGCGCGGGGCGACGTCCCGAACGCAGCTGCTTCAGCCACGGACGGGCTCGAGCGGAGGATGCCGCGGCTGTAGCCCGGGCGTGCGTCAGAAGAAAGAAAACTGAGAGGAGCGTGTTTCGAAGGGAGAGACAGCGGGACCTAACCATCCTGATTTGCTAGCGCGGGGCTCCACCACCGCGCCACACATGCGCAGACATCGAAACAATCGGGAATGTCAGCTTAGTGATACCCATTTATACAGATTTAATCTAAACAGTTTCGTAAGTTTGAGAATTGCCAGAAAGCTTAAGAAACTTGTAAGATCACTATTCATCAGAACCAGCTGTTCTATTCGTATTCTGTAATACCTGTCAAAACACAACCGAATTGGTATTCAACAATTTATAAAACGCAGTCCCCTTCATGAGAAGCAGTTCGCAAAAGGTGGCGTTTCCCTAGACGCCAGTTATGTGTATGTGGTCTCTATATTTTGTTTTTTCGCCCTGCATACCAATTCTTAACGCATCTTTGCCGTACGACCATTAATTCCGTCGGGTTCGGGTTCCCCAGGAGGTGTTGTCTAACAAGTTAATCAAGCCGTTCGAAGTAAGCGCCTAACGGACGCGAAGCTGCCTCAAAAGAGGTCCAACACCGTCTCTAAAGCAGACGACAAAGCTGAAATAAGGGTCTCGCCGAAGCGCACGCCGGGGTGAGCATGGGAAACGCTGAGCAATAGCGCCCTATCGCCGCGCCATCTACACTGTGCTCCGTGAGTGAAAAACGCCCTCTGCCGCCCCAGCCACGTTGGTAGGTTCTTGTCACGCACGCCTCGAAAGAACCATTGACTGGTAGAGGTACAGAGCTTTGCTTTAACAGGGAAAAGCTTGCAGACATCTCACTTTTTATAGTAATATGTAAAGCGCGATAGCGATACTTCGGGTCCCAGGGAGAATTTTCGTACGCATTTGCTGTGTTTACGATCTACGCTTTACGAGCACTAAAGTTCATGAAACATAGAAAGATTAGCAACGGGGTTTTCAATCGCCCTGGGCCAGAAAAGAGAAATGCTATCAATCCCGGCCCCCAGTGGGAGCGGACGTGTGATGGCTAGCTCTGCTCCAGCTTGTCCCTCTGTCCTATGTTTTGTACTGCGGAAATGAACACGCACAACTGCATTCGGCTTGTTTAATCAAGTCAACTCTACGCAGTCTAAAGAAAAAAACCACAACAGAGACACATAAACCACGGTTGCTACACACTACATGGAAGTACCAATAAATAGTTCTGTTAAAATGTTTTTCAAAGAAGCACTGAGCCTAATATTTCAAAGCTGGGGCTACGCTGTGTATGTAGAGATTTGTCGAGTATGTTTGAACAGCAATGGGTACGAATAACGCCTGTTAAGCATAGTTTGCATGTAAGAAAAGAGTATGGAACACTTTGCAACATATCTCGTGCCATGTTGTGTTGCCGGCTTGGCAGCATGAACTGCTCCTGTCGGGCCACATGCACGATGTACTAAATATTGAGTAGGACACCTCAGGGTACTCTGCTTGTGTGTGGCCAGCCAACCTGCATCATGAAGACTCACGCACAAAGCACTGCCGTTTTATAGCATTCAAAGCAGACATGTCTCCAGGCCTAAAGAGGTTTAGGCCTATCATTACATCGGATATTTGGGCCCTCTTTTACTAGTGCTTTGAAAGAAGATTCATATAGAAAATATTTTCCCATTTTTACCTCTTTTCCTGCATTCGCACGTTTGTTTTTGCTAATAGTTTCATTGCACGCAACAACCTGTAGCTGAAACTACCCGGACCACTCCATGGCTAGCTAGAACTAGCACGATGTTCCTGGCTTCATCACGCACTGTGCGGAACTGATGCCATGTGAATCAGGCAACCCTGGCCCAAACCTGTGATGCCACTAGGGTTGTGTCATCGTGGTAGCCCGTCATGCAGGTTTCAAAAAAGCGAAACTGGCACAAATAAAAAAGCTCTGCATAAGAATGTCAACGATGAGTAAATTATTTCCCCCATAATTAATTGATTACTGAGGGCACGATTAATGTTCCCATGATGTCTAAATACCAATAGCACCGAAAAGAGAAAACAAAAAGTTTGGTCCAGCATTTTTTTAAGTTTCAAATTTCAAGTTTTCATTACGTGAACAGCCATGAACAACAGTATTCGACGAACAATACCAAGCAATCAAATTTTGCATGCCCACTGAATAGCCGTCAGCCACAATCATATACGTGAAAGTTACCGGAATTGTTTCAGTTCAAACAACTTCGCCACAATAAATATAATAACTAGACGTTGTTTGCAACATTTCTCTCACCTGTTAGAAAAAAATATAAAGGGGGGCGCATTTGGCAGCACAATGAGTCTCGGGAAAGGTCACTGTTTCACGAAGCCAGCACAGATACTACAGTGCTTTTGTCGCTGCATGGCATCGATATCTAAAGATTTGGCGCGGTCACCCTGACAACATGAACAAAACTACCCGTGTGAACAAAAATAACAAAATTTTGGATTGGAACTTGGATAACATGTGCGCTCAAACCGAATTTTACACGCCAGGCGGGATGTTTCGACGCTTTCCTCCCACGGTAGCTTTTTTTTCTGACAAACACCGCATGGTTCAATCGGCCCAGGCATATATGCTGTGCCGGTGCCCATCTGGCGCTAAACACTGCCTCTTGTGTACCTATTTCCTAGCTCCCAGCTTCGCCACGACGCCTCGCCACACGTCTGTTTTCGTTTCACCGCAGGAGTATATGCGCGTCTCAGCAGCTAACAGCGAAGCAGTAATGGTTGCACGAAATTCCAAACCCCTTTTAGTGAATGTTTTAAGTGTTCGAAAAAACCGACGACCCGAAACACATGGCATGCGCTCCGGCTTTTCGCAGACAGCCGAGGGAGAATCCGCCGGCTGCGTCCACTCGATTCCTGAGTGGAACGTCACTTCTGGCGGGCCGTAATGGCCGCCCTTTCCCAGTTTCGGTTTAAAAATAGCACTTTTCCTCTTCGTTTACGATGCAACGACGCATATTTGGGCCTTGAAATTTTGCAGTTAGCACTTTTTAAGCCAATACTACCGGAAAATAGTGCATTGAAGCATCCGAAAATTTCGTTGCAGTTGACCTTTAAGTCAATTTAAATATTTGATTATTTTCGTCGGGACGCCTCCCTTTCTTCAGCTCAGCTTTTTATCCAAACGTTCTCTATAAACTCCCTGCGTTATTAACATCCAACCTCCTTTATTAACTTCTTCTAGTTAACCAGATGCATGGAGGCCAGCGAAATCTGCTGTGAGAAACCTTGAAATGCGTTTCATCGGTCATTTTCTGCAACGTCATTGTAACACAGTCATTTCCACTTAAGGTAAAACAAGCTGTTGTATTTCTGCTCTACAACGACGTGGAACGCAACTCGGTATCTAACTATACAGGCAGTTCTCACTTTCATGCATTGCCTTGTAAATTGAAAAACATTTATACTGCACCGCACTCAGCTTCTTCGAGCAACATAACGTGTTATCACCAACACATTACGGTTTCATCACAGGGCTGGGGCAGTCATTTGGCATTGGAAGATCTGCCCGATCACTTGAACAATATGTTTGCTGCGGTTTATTTTTAGACGTTTCGAAAGCGTTAGATTTTATAAGTCCTGAAGGGATCTTTTGTAAACTGTGTGGCTTTTGGCTTTTGCACCCCTTTCTTGTCCGTGTATAGGTAATATCTGTGTGACCAAACCCAGGTCAGTGCAATAGGCAGCATTAAAAGCAAAAACGCAAAACGTATGAGTGGTGTACCACAGGGTTCTATTTTGGCCCCGCTTGTGTTTAACTTATCTTTTAAGTTAAGGCCCTGTCTGATGCCGTCCAACGCGGCCGTGTCTTCCAGTATGCAGACAGTACGTTATATGTTTCGTTTCGTTGTGACTATGGTAAGGCTGTTGCTATGTTAAAGACTGATGCTTATGATGTAATGAAGTGGTTTTGCAGCAAAGTGATTTGAGTCAACACTGCAAAAAGAACATAGTATGCTTCCACAATCCTTTTAGCACATTCCTGCTTTCACTTTGCTTTACCTGCATTATTCTCACTGTTGTAGTAAATGTACCTGCCTTCCGATTGCATAGCAGCCAAATGGTAAATATGCAGGTGTTTTCTTTAACTCAAACATGTCCTGGAGCAGTCACATCGAGCACATTTGTGTGCACCATAGCAAAATATTTTGCTTGCTTTACTTTCTCAAAGTGGTGTTTCCAATCAATGTTATTCGGCTAATTTGGAATACCCTACAATTCAATATACTCCGTTACTGCATATGTTGTTTTTAGTTTTGTGGTTATTTCTGTCGTAACGCAATTAATTGTATGTTTGAAGGAATCCTCTGTTCAATTCTGTATGGTATGCTAATGGACGAGAACGTAAGTGTGTTTGCCAGTTGTTCAATGCACTCCTTTGGTTTCACTGTTTAAGGAGACTGTTCTTTTCAAATATTTGCACACGAAAAATTATGTCGCATATACTCCTGCTCGTGACCTTCGGCCTTGTGATCGTTTGGTTATACTGCATGTCCGCATTCATTTTGGGAAACATGCTCACTCCTTCTATGTTCTGCGCACTCTGAACGAGTTGCCTGATGTGTTTTTTTGTTGTTTCATGACATCACCCGCGCGCAAATTAAGTCGCAGATCTACAAATGTTTTGCTAAGCCTGTTTTTCTCCCTTCCTCCTTATCTTTTTTTTTCTTTTCGAGTGTATGCCCTTACATTTATTCTGTCTCTTCACAAGCTGGCGGGCTCTGCCCCACGAGCTGAATTCGTGACTTTGGCAGGCCCGTATTTTGCTCTGAATATGAACAATAAAATGAATAATAATATTATCATGAGAATCGAAATCATCAGATTGGCGAGGATGGCTTCGGTGCCAGCCATGCGCCATGGCACTCTCCTTCCGCTCCTTCACAGCTCCTCCTCTGGGGTCGAGTTTTGTTCGAGGCATTTTACTGCGAAGCAGTATACGTCTAACCCTCCCACTTTAAAAACCGTTCCAAACTGGTTCCGGGGCTTAAACACTGAAATTGCAAGGTTTTTATTATGCTGCCGAACCTATCGCGCGAAGATTTTTTTACCACTCTCCCGACAGCACCACCAAATGCTTTGCATAGTCCGTAGTCCCACAGCCCATCAGGCTGTCTTATTATTACGATCAATATATCGTACATTTGAGTGTATATACTATCAGTTTGCGTGAGATGATAGCGCAGTCCCTCAATGCTTTTTTGACCATGAAAGTGGTGGTAACACGCATTTATTTTATGTGCAAGAGATACAAAGACGCCATGCTACGCTTTAGCCAATTTTGGTGTCTAGGGGAGAGGAATTCGTCAATCGGAGTTGGATAAAGCGAATGATACATCCAATGGTTCAACCAATTTTGTGTGGAATTAAAGGAAATGGTGAAGGCCAGAGTTCTCGACGAAGTTTCGTAGAGCGGCGAGCAGGCGCCGTTCTTCGTTCTGATTGGAACGACCTGGATAAAGCAAATACTTACGGCTCGATTGTATTGCCAATCCTAGTGGTCATGAAACTCAGGCCGCCGTTTCATACAGGGACAAAAGCTGCCGCTAGGGTTGCCGCTAGCAGCGGGGGGCATTTCATGCCCACTGATGCTGCTTCTCGGTTGAGCCAGTTGTTGATAGGGTCGAGAATATTCCTCTATCGCTATTTATTTAGCTTAAAATACAAAGGACTTGCTGCATTCCCGTGTGAAAAAGCTTTGTTCACTTATCTTTGCATGACATGAACGCCTCGCTGGGGCGAATCGTGCCTACGCAGCAAACGTACCTGTTGTTGCCGCACTTTTTTTTACTGCAGAGCAGTATATTTCTCAACCCACCACCACTTTTCCTTCTGGTGAGGCAGATTTACTCGGCGCTGCTCTGGGGCTTCTTCTCGCAACGGCTGACCCCTCTTTTACAAGGGTTATTACAAGGGTTATTTCCTTCGCAACCAGTGATGCTACACTCACAAGTTGCGGAGTCGGCTGACAGCGGCCGTAGTGCCGTTATCAGATGATTGCGGAGAACTAATACCAGCGCGAATGGGTGTAAAGACGACGGAAAGCCGCCTTCAGCGATGCCGCCGAGAATGTAGCCTAGCAGTTGCTGCTTCAAATTCCACCTCGCCCACTAGCTGCGCGCCCCTGCCGGTTCAAAGCACAACTTGCCGCATTGTAACGCCGCCGGCATGAGCACATTATTTCTCTTTAGCTTGAAAGCCATCCCGAGCAACGTTGTCGTGTCGCTGGCCCTTGTTGATCCTGTGGCCATAGTTTTCCTGGCCGAAGAATAATAACAGATCCTAGTCTCGTCATATATAAAGTCTTTCTCTCTCCATTCGGCGGAGTAGTTCAAGCCTACTTTGGCGCCTATCCCCCTTTGCCGGTTTGCGCGTGCACAGGTTGTGGTAAAAGGGAGAGGGTATGCACGCACTGCAGGGCTTCATACCGATACTGATGACACACTCGTTCGAATGGGCGGGATATATAAACGTGGCAGCCTCATGGCTCAGCGCGACCAGTCAGCTGTCCTCCGCAATCGAGCAGTTCGAATCTGGTTTGATATGTCGCACAATGAAATGCTTACGGCTGCTAAGCGAAAGGGACACCCACATGTGCGTCCACTAGTATTGAGGTCGAAGCTCAGGAGGTGTAGGTGTTAACTCGCTATGGGACGGACGCATGTCGCACGCTTGGAGAATTAAGAACGAAAACCTAATAAGCATCAGCCCGAACAGAATTGGAATGGGCGCGAAAACCACGGAAAGCCGCTGCCGCTGACATTGTCGCCCTAAGTAACAGGTGGTCGTCCCCGCACGGGGCACCTTGAGCAATATTGGTGACGGTATTGGCGATACCACAAACCCCGAGCCCCCAAACATAAGCTGTAACCAACCGTGGCGATGTGTTATATGGTGAAGGGTAGAAACCACAAACGGTGGCCGTCAGAGCCCAGGTCAAGCTCCGGCGGTTGTGCTCCCTGTCTGTTTACCAGGCAGGGAGCTCCAGGACCTCTTCAGCTATCAGGGCAAGGCTGACCGGCGTCTGGTTTTGGCGGGGACCCAGTACCGCGAGTCGAACTTGGTCCGGACCCCAACACCCCCCTCCCTCCCCAGGGTTGCCCCGGGCAGCCCAACCGGCCTCTACACTGCTCGCTCGGTAAGCAGCGGCTGTGGTGGCAACCACGTCTGTTGGGGATGCCGCTGCATCCACTGCTTCCTCTCCACCGGCCCAAAGCACACGCAAAGGCACGGAAAAGAGGGAGACGGAGGCAGCTGCAGCAAGCCACGCCCCCGACTCACTGCCTGTGCCATCAGTGGTGCTCCCCACGCCCTGGGCACTGGCAGCGCAGGCAAAAAACACCCGAAAGGGTAGCAAGTCAAGGGGGCCGAGTCCTCTGGGCACCCCTCTGCCTTTAGATGACGACATGGAGGTCGAGCCCTTGCGGTTTTCATCACACCGGAAGGAACGGGCTACGACGTCCAGTCACTAGAGAATGTAAAAAAAACCCTTCCAAGAGTCCAAGCCTTGAAAGACCTTACGTAAATAGTCACACTCCAGTAGCTCTGAACACATATTAATGGCAAGACAAAAAATTGTTCAATGGAACTGCGGATGCCTTCTGAATAATCTTAACTACGTGTACGAGATTCTGCATGCTAATCAGCCAAGTATAATGTGTGTACAAGAAACACATTTTAATTCCAAACACACAAATTTCATGAATAATTACCTGGTATACAGAAAGGACAGGGATGGCTGCACACACTCTTCGGATGGTGTGGCAATAATCGCCAGGCAATTCTTAGCCTACAACCCTGTCACTCTTAACTCTGTTCTTGAGGCTGTAGCAATTCCCAAAATAATATTTAGTAGGTTGATAACGGTGTGCTTCATTTACATTCTACCTGATCTTGCACTTTCGAGGTCTGACTTTGAGGCACTGGTCGACAGCTACCGCAACCATATCCTAACAGACGACCTTAATGCACACAATTCTCTTTGGGCCTGTTCTTGCCCAGATGGCCGAGGTCGCCTCATAGAGAAGTTTTTAAAAACCTCTGCAGCATGCCTTTTCAACAAAAAACTGCCTACATACCATAACATAAGACACAACACATATATCTTGAATTGGCTATTGGTATCGCAGTTTCCTTTCCTTGTCTTCAGTGGGGCGTGGGCATGGACCCATATGGTAGTGACCACTTCCCTACCTTACTAACATATATAGGTAAAGGCCCATGCAGTCCATCTTCCCAAAACAGGCTCAATGAAGCAAGAGCTAACTGGAATACCTTTACAGAGACATCCGAACTACATCACACATTCATAGGACACTTACACGTTGAAGAAGCTACCCAACTCCTCACGGCTCACAACCTCGACGCCACCGAAAAGTCCATTCCCCACGCCTCTTGTGCCATGCCCAACCAGTGGAGGCCGTGGTGGAATGAGGAGTGTAGGCGGGCGCGGGAGGCCCAGAACAAGGTGTGGGGTATCTTTCATCGGTACCCCACGTCGGAAAACCTCCTGTTTTTCAAGAGGGCTAAGGCGATGGGAAGACGTGTGTGCCGTGAGGCAAAACGAGAGAGTTAGCGTACATTCATAACATCAATTATCTCCTACACAGACACACGAAAAGTTAGAACACGAATCCGCACACTCTAGGGACAACAAATACACACCGTGCCTCTGGTCAGCACAACAAGGGACACACTCGAAGACCAGTCTTACACACTCGCACAACACTTCCAACACGTGTTCAGTTCAGCAAACTACACTAACACTTTCATAAAACACAAACAATCGGCCGAAAAGAAATCTTTACTTGGTAACAAGTCAGCATCCTCTTATAACTCCGAGTTTTCACTTCACTTTCAAGTCAAGAATGGCCTGGACCTTGTTGGAGAGGGGCCGAATGCCTGTTGCATCCAGTCGATGTCCCAGAAAGTCGAGGGCGGGAACACCGAACTCGCTCTTCGTTGCGTTGATGACAACGCCATGGGCAGCTAAGCGTTCGAGGAGAATGCGGAGATGGTGAAGATGCTCCTCTAGGGACGTACTTGCTACCAGCAGATCGTCCACGTAAGCATAGACGAAGGGCACTCCACGCGTCAGTGTATCGATAAAACGCTGAAACGTTTGGGCAGCGTTCCTGAGGCCGAACGGCATTCGGAGGAACTCGAAAAGGCCGAAAGGTGTTGTGATGGCCGTCTTGTATATGTCCTCCTCAGCGACGGGGATCTGGTTGTACGCCCGTACAAGGTCGATTTTTGAAAATATGGAGGCACCGTGCAGACTGGCGGTGAAATCTTGTATGTTGGGAAGGGGGTACCGATCTCGGATGGTGGAGAGGTTCAAGAATCGGTAGTCGCCACAAGGTCGCCAGTCACCGTTCTTCTTGGGTACCATGTGCAAGGGTGATGCGTAGCGGCTGGACGAAGGTCGGACGATGCCAAGTTCCAGCATGTGCTCGAACTCTGCACGGGCGATCTTGAGTCTGTCGGGAGCGAGACGTCGCGGACGAAAGAAAACGGGCGGTCCGGTAGTGGTGATATGATGACGGACGTCATGAGTCACGGGCTGAGTCCAGTCGGGTGGTGACGTGACGCTGGGGAACTCCTTTAGAAGGGCGGCAAACGGTTCTTCAGCAACCGTAGCGCAGGAAGGCGCTACGTCAGCAGCTGCTGTCGCTACGACGCCTTGAACTGAGAGGAGGGTCGTAGAGTCGAGAAGTCGCCGTCACTTGATGTCGACTAGGAGGCTATGTTTGGTAAGAAAGTCAGCACCAAGGATGGCAGAGCGAACGTCCGCGACCGCAAAAATCCACCGAAAAGTTCTGCGAAGACCCAGGTTCAAAATCAGGGATCGCTGCGCGAACACGGGAATGCGCGTGCCGTTCACTGCCTGGAGGTAGAAGACTGCGCTGGAGTTGCGGTCGTGGCGTGAAGCAGGCAAGACACTTACTTGCGCTCCCGTGTCGACGATAATTTTTTGTCCGGTGGTACGATCGACGATGTGAAACAAGCGACATTCTTCAATGGGGCCAGAACCGCTCGTCGCCGCTAGCGGTCTGCCGGGTCCGTTTCTCGTCCATGAGCATGGCAAGAGGCAGTGGCGAGCGTCTGCGCCGAAACGGCGGTGGTAGACGCATACACCGGGGGCTGATGTAGGGCTGCGTCCACGAACGGCATCACGGCGTCGGGAAGATGAGCGGCGGCGTCGGCGTTACGGGCGAGCAGAATGTGTTGTGCTGTTTCGCCTCGTCGCCACGACAACGAGTTGCTCCAGTCGTTCGCACAGGTGATCGACACTGGCACGCGACGCAGGAGCACCTTCGTCGGCAGGAGCTGGCGTCGTGCGAGGGGCGGGTGATGCTGGCGTCGCGGTCACAGCAGCAATAGGTGAAGCTGTGCTGGCTATTTCCATTACCTTGTCGGCCAGGGACGCGAGCGAAGGGAGATCCATGGATGACGATGTTGCGAGGGCCATTTGCACGTTCGCAGGCAGGCGCTGCAGAAAGAGCTCGCGCAGCAATGCGCCGTCCACGGCTTGGGCACGTGAGCCGAGGAGTTGGGTCATGCGCCGCAGGAGTTGGCTCGTTCTGTGGTCGCCAAGCTCTTCGGTGCCAAGCTGCTGTAGGCACGTGCGCTCAGATGGTGCTGTGCGTTCGAGTAGCGCTGCTTTGAGCTTGTCGTAGGCCGTTGCAGTTGGGTTGCGTATGAAGGAGGGAAGAATGTCCGCAACCTCTTCCGCAGCAGTCGCTGGTAGAGCTCTCACGACGTAGTGGAACTTGCGTTCTTGGGAGGTGATGCCAGACAGCACGAACTGTGACTCGGCCTGGAGGAACCAGATGGTCGGGTTGTGTCCCCAATACGGCGGCAAGTGGATAGCCAGGCCGACTGGTTGCGGTGCTCGCTGGTTGTGGTCGTTGCTGGACCTGGCTCTACAACTTCGCTGGCAGGGATATCACGTCCGGGTCACCAACTGTAGAGCGCATGCCACGGAGGCGTTGAAACAGAGACGACCAGACCACGTAGCCAGCCGGTTTAATCCGAACGCCGTGGGGTCTCTATCTACTGATGCCAGGGGCACGCGAGCCCTTCGGCGGGTGAGCGCGCCCGTGGGCCTGCGTCACGCTGCTGCCGCTGGCACTGTGGCTTGCCGCTACAAGTTAATTTGGCTGTACCGATGTATGACCTGAAGCTCAAGCCTTTGATGAGGATTTGTATGATATTATGATCGGTTCCCAAATTCTTTATGATGTTTGTCCTCGTGATGCCGAGTGAGCCTCGGAGAAGGAATAGGTCTCTGCACGTGTCTCCAGAAACGCTGTTCCCTGCGCGGGTTGGGGTGTGCGGATCGTTTACGAGCGTGAGGTTGTGCGACTCTATAACATTGAATAGATCTTTCCTCTTCTTACTATTGTATGTGTATCCCCAAAGTTTGTGTGCTGCATTAAACTCACCTAAAACGAGGAGAGGATAGCTACAAGCGAGTTGGAAGGCTTTGCATACAGTGTCTTCTATACCAGGTCGTTTTTTCGAGGTTCGGCAGTAGACGTTGAAATAAAGATTCTCTCTGCATTTTGCTGTCCGATGAATGCGTTTCACTAGAGTGTGCTCACATTCCCTTTGTGGTGTAAGGTGTTGCATGGCTACTGTGTTACTCTAGACCATGGTTGCCGTAGATCATCCAGACGGAAATGTATAAGTAACGTATCCTAGGAGCATGGTTGGGCCATTCGTCTCTTGTACTGCAATTATATCAGGTGGGGTAAGAGTGTGCCGAGGTACTGGTGTAGCGCTGCTGACTTGTCTTTGATTCCGCGGCAATTCCGTTGGAGCAACGCGGTGAAGTCCTGCCTATTTGGTAGCGTAGTCATTGGGGAATGAAACCAAATCCTTGCTTTCTGACGCTTTAGGGCGGGAATACGGAGCTTGCCTTTTGCGGAGACTGTTGCTTTCAACCGTCTCCCTTCTGCCTTCTAGCCGGTCGATGCGAGTCCCGCGTTGGTCGACCGGACTTAGAACTTGATCAATTTGGACGCCGTTCTGGGCAACCTGAGCGGATAGGGCCTGCAGTTTTCGATTAATTTCGTCAGTTTTGTTCTGTATCTGGGTCTGGTGCGCCTTGAGTAGGTCTTCGAGAGAGGTTGTGCCTCCTTGGGACTGGGTTCGTTGCGAGAAGGGTTCTGTGGTGTGCTCCGACGAAGTCTTGTTTTTCCCTATCGCTTCGCCTTCAGCTTCCAGAGCAAAACTCGCGCAGTCCCCCTGAGTAGGAGAAACAGAGAGAGGTGTGCCCATGGCACTCGAATTTGCTCCGGCGGTGCGTGAAGGATGTTTGTGTTTGTCTGAGAGCGAATCGTAACATGCGCGTTCAAGTTCTGCTAGACTTTTTTCTAATGACGCAATCATGGTCTGTTGTTGCGCCAACTGTGCCTTAAAGGTTGAACATTCTTGACATGGGTGAGGATACGCGAGACTAGTTCACCATTTTCTCGTCGTTCCCGGTCTTCGGTGCATGGTTTCAAGACCCAGATTTGGATCTGGCGCTCAAATTTTCTCTCCTTCTCGCGGATGCGGTTCTGGATTGGTCGCGGGGCTGCTCCCACTGTGACTGGTGGTTCACTTGCGAGGCTGGTTGTGAGGCTGGATGGCCCTGCTGCGATGCTTGCTGATCCGCTTGGAGTGCTAGTTGGTCCACCCGAAAGGCACGCTCCTCCGTCCTCTTCCGCTCGAACTGCCTTGGACGAAGGACGAACGGCTCCCTGAAGCGCTTCGGGCAGCCCTTGGTAGCCGTAAGGTGGGGCCACCCGCAAGGACAGCAGATGGCCTTGCAGTCATGGCTGGGTTTTGGGTCTTTGACCCCACACTGCTGGCACACACGTGTATTGGTATGAGGACATTCCGTCGCTCTATGTCGGAGTTCATGGCATGCGTCACACACAGGCACAGTCTTATTGTACAAGAAGCACGGGTACTTTGAGACATAAGATTGTAAAGTAATAGGCGACCTTGTTTCCAGCAAACGGGACTACGACGATATTTCAATTTACCAGTCTCCTGCATGCGTAAATCTCGTGTTTGGGTACGTACATGTTGTCTAACAATTCCTGCTCCGAGAAACGGAGGGGTACCCCTCTCATGATGCCCTTGACGGAGTAATCTGGGGCGAGTCCGTAGAGCTGCACTGGGTAGGTCACGGTATTGATTCGGATCTGCTTCACCTGACTCAAGGCTTTTGCGGCTTCTGCCGACGGGGTGCTGATTGTAGCGGTGTTCTGCACCATGTCATAGCGGACTCGCAGGTTGGTTTGGCGCCAGGTTGACTGAATTCCGCTCAGCAAGGCGGGCAAGACCTCGGCTAGTTCTCACGGCGCTATCTTGAGGCCACCCTGTGGTCGCAACACGAGCTTGTAATCGTGCTGGGAAGAGGAGCAGGCCTTGGAGCAAACTTGGGTGTAAGCGAGGGCTTCGTTGTTGTCGGCTGAGCCGTTACGCCTACCGCTGGGTGTGGCTCCCGCTCGCGTCGCCGCTGGGCTCGCGTGATGAATTCGATCCAACCGGCATTTCAGCTTGAATCTGTCGCAGATTCATCAGAGTCGCCTTCAGTTGGGTCTTCAGGCATTCAATTGTCCTCTGTTTTACTTGGGTCTGCGCTCTGGAGCACGGCGGGGCGGTCCCCTGCGTCGGCGGTCGTACCCGGCATTGACCGTACCCGTTGTTAAGCCTAGTCCCGCTAGTACGAGGCCTAGCTTGCCGTGGTTCAAAGCTGCCTTACGTTGGTTGAAATCGGACTCACGGAGAAGTGAATTAGCGTCCTCCGGTACACGGAGCCTAGCTGTAGATGACCGTGATATCCGCTTTGGTCCAAGGAGCGAAATTGCAGCACCTCTGAGTAAAACTGTGGAGCCCATGCAAAACACGTCCTTTGGCTGTAGGCCACCTGGTGGCGCCCCGCGCCTCAGGATCTCGCGGTTAGTAGAAAGCACTGCCCGTTCGGTGTGCATGCCCTGCTTTGTCTTCTCCGGCATGGTGGAGACTGCAAAGAGAACATTTGGGGCTGTCGCCCGGAGGTCGTTTACCCCCTTCGCTATCTCTTGGCCAAGTTTTCCCTCCTCTCCCTTTAGAACATCGTTAAGCCCCGTGGTAATCACTACAAGGTTTCTAGCTCTACTGGACAAGGCCAGCTTCTTCTTCGCTTTTGTCATCGCCGTCTGTATTGTTTGGCCACGGAAACAACTTCACACGCTTATCCCCCTCTACCCTTTCCACTATGGCAGCGCTGATCATCTTCATTTTAGAAACTCCCGAAATGATTACCACTCTATCTGCCACGTGCTGCTCTATACTGGTACCATGCTTATCAAATGGTTTTGCTGGCCTATCTTGCCGCACGCGGGAATAGCTGTTGCCTTTCCTATCGTCCGCCCACAGTGTCACCTCCGTGCCTGCGTCCGCTCTGTTGCATGGGCCGAGGAGTTCGTCATTTTTTGGCGAAATGGCGATCATTTCTAGCTTCCGCTCAGCTGCTTCTAACTTTCCCTCAGTGGCCCTCCGTTTTCCGCGTTCGTTACATAGGGCTGCCTCTAGTTCTGCATCATGCTCAGCTAACCCCGTTTTTCCGCGTTCTAACCGCGACACCACTAAACATAAATTTTACGTACGTGCCGCTGCGTCTGCCTCTCCGCCATCCCGCCGAAGTTCCATTCATCTACTTGTTGCGGACAGCTACCACACTACTAGCTTTCTACGTGTTTTCGCAATCTCGGTTGTAAACCCGACCCAACGAGACGAAACCGTGCAGGTAAATACTAAGCTTCGCCTGTCTCCCGCTGTCTCTGCCGTTGCGTTGCCCTCCACTTCAGAAACACGTTGTTGTCAGAGCACAGAAAAAGCACGACTGCACAGGTTTACTGTGCACTACGTGATGTCGACTAGAACGCAAAACTCGACTACACCGCCACTACTTCTCGCGACTGCCTAGTTCCGTGCACGTGTGCCACTATTACGGCAAACGCTGCAGTTCGCCTTTAGGTTATTCTTGGCCAACATCCCTAAGTGGGTATGCTGGCTTGACAAACGGACTCCAGGGACGCGGGGTGGTCACAACGACGCACGCACATGCGAGCGCATGGCCTTTCCCTTCTTTTTAGCTGCCGTGCGGGTCGCCGAAATCTTGGCCAATCTCCTTAACTGGGTATGCGTGGCTTGAAAAACGTGAGCCGGGGAAGCTAATCGGTTGCCGGAGCGATGGACACACGAGCGCTCTTCATTCTTTTTGCTCTTTTAACTGTCAGGGGGTCGCCACGAGAACGCCCTCATGGGCGCCGTTTAGGTGCGCTCGACAATTTCTTGGTATTTTAAAGACGATAGTCTTTCTTGGGCTACTTAAACACAGAAATTTTGGTCTGTCTGTATGTCTGTCCGTCTGTCTGTCTGTGACTCCATTCAGCCACCCGGCCAAAGCAAAACAATGCCTGCGCAATAGTCTTATATAGTCACAGCTAAATCTACCCGTCGTGGTCCGGTGTGATGTTCATACTTGTCAACATTGTTGAAGAAGAATAAGACATTACGCAAATATGAGACAACAAATTAATACAGAAGTGATATTTGCAGTGTTCCTTTATAAAAATTCAAACATGCTTGACTTTTGCGAAATTAAATACTTCATCAACTGCAGAAAAAGAATTTACTCCGCCGTCGCCTGCTGTCGCCCGCGCCACTATAGCTTCTGGCGCCATTTTAAGAAATCAACCAGCAACAGTTGCGCAAGGTTCCACTAGATAGTTTCCACGTTCTGCTTGCAACGCACGTGGAGTGAGTAAACGCGGTTCTATAAACGTTGAAGTTGGGTGCCTCGAATAACGCGCGTCTTCGCCGTACGGCAGCGTTCGCATCGAGACACCCGGTTTGGAGCAGTGGGACGCGGGAAATTTAAAATGATTTAAGCAAACATTTGGCGTCTTTACCTTGGGAGGAGCGCGATGCAAGAGGAACAACATAAGGGTTGAGCGGTAAAGCGAAGGGAGGCATTGACTTCGCAAAAGCCGATAAAGATTATCGTCTTTTGACGTCATTTGCAACGAAAGAAGAAGATACACGGCCAATTTGTTAACTGCGGACACCACACACAAGCCATTTTTAAAGCTTTTATTTTGCCAAGGGGCATAGATGAGGGGGTATTTCGTAAGGGGCATGATGACGACAAAGGTGAATAAATGATCATGAAAATGATCGCTCGGTGGATGAAGTCGTGGAAGGAAAGATGATGAGGCCCATATATCCACTCAGTGTATGTGGTCATGCCGTCTACACTGAGGCCCGTGGCTGCAAGATGTCGCATCCTCTTCTAATGGAAGACGATCGTTCCTGGGATTAGAACTGGATTTGCAAGAACCTCACACGTTCGCGCCACAAGATTTGGCAGCCTAGATGACCCCGAGTGTTCGCGGTGCTCAGCCAATAATGACATTGCACACATCCTGTGGGACTGTCCTCGTTCTGCCGACTCTCGCGAACAAGCCTTCAAAACAGTAGGATTGGCAATCCCATCGAGCCCTAATGATTGGCTTCATCCAGGCAGTTCCAATCGGAGCGAAGAACGGCGCCTGCTCGTCGCTCTACGAAACTTCGTAGAGTGAAGTGCTGCTGCCAAATTCTGCAACTCAGCAGAGTAGACCAAACGCGGTTGTAAAACTGCTCCCACTATTTGTCGTGCCACATCTTAGATGGCTCCACCACCCTTGTGAGGGATACGGTGCAGTAGTGCTCGCGTTTTTACGCTGACGTTTAGCCCGAGCAAGCCAAGCTACACCGTTCCTCAGTGGTGTATCGGCATCCCCAACATTTTGATTGTCGGTGTTAAGTGTGGTTCCCTCTCCTATTAATTAAAACCGCCCGGCCACTACATATTTTTAGCTGCGCTTAGTATGTTTACCTGTATGGTTTTGTTATTCACCGCGCTTTTGTGTCTTCCCGACGAGCGGGCCCGGAGACGAAGCAAACAAACGCGTCGGTCACCCCGTAATAACGGAAAGCGCTGTAAGCTTTCGAAGGAGGATTTCCTTGCATTCGTTTGAGAAGCCGGCGGAGGGTGACAGTTGACATTTTAACGACCGCGATTACAGCCCCGAGGATCTCCGAACCTGATGGGAGCAGCAGGATGGTCAAGGGGTCAAACCTTGGGTCCAACATAGGAAGAGCTCACCAGATGTTCTGTCTGTGACATTTGCACTGCTCAAAGTTACTGGGCGAAGTTTCAGTGGTCACACGTCTGAACCTGGCGACTTGGCGGATGGAGTGCATCATTAGGTAGGCGACCAGGCTTAGTTAGGCGCTACACGTGTCTACAAAGAAATGGAATTTTGGCGGCGAGCGTGGTATGGACAATACTTTAAGACGTGCGCCCGATAGCCGATTCCCGTCGTTAGGTCTGCTTTTAGTTAGTTGGTTTTAATTACTGTTATATGTGTGTTTTGTGGAACACCCTTGGGCTTCTGTATAAGAGTGAGAGAGGCGGTTCACGTGACTATTTTGAACCCACCTAGCTTTGTTTGTCACGGTGGCCAATCAGTGGCCTAGTGTGGGCTAATCGTTGAGCCATCTTCACTCCCAAGTTCTCACGTCCTCTTTGTGGGCGGGGTTTTGTTGGTAAAACCGAAGAGTTTGGGGTTTTTGTGAAGAACGGGAGGACAAGATAGGATTAAGAGGATAGGTAGAGAGCGGCGAGCTCCCGCTCGACGCGTGCTGAGCCCGACCTCTTGTTTGCGATCACGAGCCATGAGAGTACGTATTGTAAATAACGTGTACATACTGTACGGTTTGAGTTTACTTGGAGTAGACCGTCGTCGGCTATGTGCCGTCGACCAACAAGCCAGCGAGTCATTATTTCAGCGGTCATCTCATCAGATCATCGCTTCGATCATCGACATCGGCTGCCCGATCTTCCTTGAATTTAACTGTCTAGCTCTCTTGGAATGGTTTCACAGCTGGTTGAAGGGGGATGGAACAAGCAGGAAGCTTTCGGCGGCCCTAGCAGTTTGCAACGCAATCGTATGTTGTTTTACTTGTTGAAAGCAGAAGGCCCACCGACGAGACAAAGGCTGCTGTGAATCTAGGGCTGATTTCAGGGGAGTCGCTTGAGCTTCCAAGTCATAGTTAGTGCTCAAAACGGTGATGTCGTCGGCGTCATTGAGAGATTTAACATCTGAGACATCGTGAAGGCGTTAAGTCAATGGAAACAAACCCATACTAAACAAGATCGGAGCCAATGCCGATCCCTGGAACACACCACGTACTGTAACAAAAGATCTAAAACCTTCTCCGTGAAGGCGTAAGGAAAATGTCCTATTTTGAATGAATGACTGGAATAACTGCCGCTCCCGCATGGGATGGCGGAGCATATAAATTTAGTCCAGGATAGCACAGTGACTGATGTTGTCATACGTTTTTGGAATGTCCATTGACAGGATAGCTGGAACTTCATGACTACGGGTTCACAACAATGATGATGCTGCTAAAACGATACGCCCGTCCCCCGTGCCAAGGGATGGGTGAAAGCCGATTTGCGTTTCGTGTTAATCCCCTTGCTGTTCAAGCCACAACGCAATGTAATTGCTACAGTTTTCTCTACAAGCTTGCAAGCCGACGCCGCAAGTGGTACTGGGTGAAAGTTTTCTAGTATCCTCGCTGACTTGCCTGGTTTTGGTATAAGGGTGACATGCAGTGCTTTGCGGCTGCCAGGGACGACGTCATTAAGACTTGCCTCGTTGTATAAATCGAGTTGCTGAGTTAGAACGTCGCTGCTAAATTTTGAGAGCCTTCGTAGAGAATAGCGTCTAGACCAGTTGCAGTTTCTTGCTTAGCATAGACTATTGCCGCATGCAATACTTCCATCGTAAAAGCCATGCCACTAACTTCGGCATCAAAAGGCAATTGCGGCTGGTCCACATGTGCAGGGAAGAATCTTGGGCAAGGGAGGAAATCTCGGGCAGGTCTCACATCATGAAAGAGAAAAACCGCCCTTGCCACTTTCTTGACGAAATATTCGCAGCATAGCCAAGCGGGAAAGCAAGCATGATCAGCCAGATACGGGGGTCGCCGTTTGCGTTCTAGCGCCCCGAATGTCCGCAAGACAGACGAATCGGAAGTTTCTGAGAAAAAAAAAACCTTAACACCAAGTGTGCCACTGACGATGCAACAGATCCCTTTCGTATCGGCATGCCTTTGCTGTTATGGAGTGCATGCTTGCGCCGGCGTGAGGTGAAGCAGGATCATGAAAGGGCCAAGAAGATTTTCTTAACAAAAACGCAGTGGCGCACGTGGGCGGCTGTTTTACTAACCAAGCGGCCTACACGCAGCCCCAACCGCGCCATTTACTGGTTTGCTTCGAATACTGTTGAGCAGCTGTGGATCAACCTTCACCGCTCGCCCAAAGCAGCATTGGAGCAGAGACATAGGTTTCAGAGCTGACGTCTTTGGTTCGATCCCCAAAGTGCAATTTATTTTGTCGCAACGACGAAAAATTGGTTTTACTATAACGTGCCCTCTTACGTGATTTCTACGATTCTTTTGGGGAGATAATATTTATACGGTGTTTGTAGTTGGTGTAGCATAACAAACGTTTATTTCTTTTTGCGATACTTCCAGAACGAGGCAAAAAAGAGACGACGTGGGGAATTTCGAGGAAGTCAGATTTCTCAAAAAGGCCACCCGGCCAGACCAAACCCACTGCATCAGAAGCGCCGGAAAAATCAGAAGGAGAGGAAATGTCTAAAACAAGAATGGTAAAGGAGAATATTGTGCATACGTTGAACCCTTTAACTTAGAACCACTGACAATGTAAACGTAGTCAGGACTGAATCAGTAATTACAGAGTGGTAATACAGAAGTAACGCTCAAGGAGTATAAAAGTGCGCGTGACTAAATGTCCTCTATGCTTAGCAATCTTGACGCGGGCGTACGCTGAAATACAGTAAACCAGCGAAGACAAATGTAAGCAACGTGTTAAGCATGATGATAATGTAGAGAAGGTGCCTTAGAAAACTGGACGACCTTTGCTTTCGCAATAACTAACTGCATCACGAAGGCTTAGGTGTCCTCCGAAGTTTTTCAACATTTTGAGTCGTGCACGCATTTCAAAGCTGTTATCTTCTCATGTTCGATAAGAATTTTTTGAATAACCCATCATATAGTATAGAACGATGGCGCTGAAGTTGCATCGATTTCTTCGACTGAGTCCGAACCGCAAGCAGTCGTAACATTTTTAGTGCAGCGTGAAGGTAGTTACGAAGCAGTGCACGTCCAGAAGTACCCATCGTTTAAGTAAGGAGGCACGTTATTAAAATATCTGTGGCGGTTTTTAGTGATCAGCATCAGATTCAGCAAAAAAAAAAGACGTAGCTTCGGTAATGAATGGCAACAATCTAAAAGAAAAAGGAAACTGAAAATGACTGCACTACTACCGCTTCCCCATTCGAAACTTTTCGGGAGTCTTAACGTGTGGTCTCTCTGATTCATAGTTTTGTTGTGGCCAATACTCCCCCCCCCCTTCTTCTTTTAGCAGTGATCACCTTAGTTGCTTTTTGACGCGTGACCGGAAGAAGAAGAAGTTGTAAGGGGGCGCAGTCGCATCGCATTGCTAAGGCATTTTCTCGCAACATTTACACCGTTCCTGCTGCTATTTCGTACGGGTTCGCCCTGCGTCAAGACTCCTGACAACCAGAAAAACCTACTACCGCACGAAAATGGCCACCTCGTCGAAATCAGCACGTGAGTTTCCTTCCCGGTAGTCCCGTGACTTTGCCTTCTCGACAGATGCAAAATACCTTTGAAAATCAGTGCGCAGTCAAAAGACTGCAAGTTGCAATAGGTTTATTTCCTCGTTTGAATCCCAATTGTGAAGTGTGTTTTTACAAAACATTTTAAATTTCTGATTTTCGCTTTGCCATCTGTCGTTTTGCGTGCGGTGAACAATCAAGGTTTCTAATTACGCCAAACGTTCTTCACCCGCACCGTTAGCTCCGGAGTAGGATGCATGTGGTTAAAACCGTTAAAGTGTTTACAAAAACGTTTACGCAGTTTAGCACCGCTTGATTCAAAGGTTTTTAACGTCAGTGGAGATTCAAAGGTTTTAGTTTACATATATCAAATATTTAGGTCTGCACACATGGGGCTTTCGTGAAAGTACATTCGGAAAAATTAACATCCTACGATGCATGCGAACGATGCCAGCGTAATTTTGTTTCTTTCAGTTTGTAAACGGTGTGTTGCTTGTGAGGTGCCGCCTAAACGAAACCAACCCGTGTACAGGGTAGCAATCTCCTAATATAATGCACCTTATCCTTCAGACCGATCTTATTTCAGACCCATCTCACTTAATAGAATATCATGTAAAATATTTTATCACATCATTCTGAAACATATAACACAGTTCCTAGAGAGCAAAGGCACATTATCACCTTGACAACACGGATTTCGAATCGGGCTATTCACAACAGCGCAGTTAACTGGAGTTGTACTTGACCGCTCGCAGACCGACTTGACACGGCGAGATTTTTCGAAAGCATTTGATTCAGTTTGCCGTAAAAAATTAACGGCGAATCTTTGAAGTATGCTCGGAACCGGAAGCCTAACGAACTGGACAGAAGACATTTTATACGACCGCGCACGATTTGTAATCTTTGAGAACGTACAATTAGATAGCACGCCCGGTATATCCGGAGTCCCCCAGGACTCAGTTCTTCGGTTCCTTATCTTACTTACATTTATAAATGACATAGCGAAAAACATTTCATGCAAAATAAAACTTCTCGCTGACTATTGCATTATAAACCAAGAAATCAAGAGTTACAAAGACCAGGCCACGCTACAGGAATTTCTAAACCAGCTTGATAACTGGTGTGCTAAGTGGCCAATGAAGATTACTCTCAGCAAAACAGTGTGTATGACCCTAACAAGAGAAAAAGAATCCATGAATTATCCTCACAAAATTAACGGCACACAACTGGCGAAAGTACATGAACAGACATATTTATGTGTCGTTTTAGCATCCGATCCTAAATGGGACTCCCACACATTTACAATACATACGGTGCCTCGCGCAAGTTATTTTATATCAAAGTTGTCTGACGCTCGCACTTAAATCAACAAAGCTTTAATCCTACACCACATATATCAGACCAGTATTGGAATACTCTAGCACAGTGTGGTTGCCGTGTACTGTGCTGGAGACTCCAGTGTTCTACACGTTCCTCCAAAATAGGAACGACAGATCGTTCCTCGTTCCTTGCCAATTTTGAAACGACTTCCCGTTACAAGTTTCTTTATTGCGAAAGGAACGCGCTCCAGTTCCACTTCGAAAATTGGAACGTGTCGTTACATTAACGTTACAATTAGGTTTTTAAATTAAAATATAGTGTCGGATAATCCTGGGTCGAAATTAAAGGGGTCCTGAAATACCTTCCGCCGATGCGTGGATGTACATGTAAATAAATAAAGCAATGTATTAGCAATCTCCTCCCGCAAAAACTTTGTTGAAGCGATGAGTATTAGCTGAGAAATCGTAAATCAAAAACCGCGTATTATCGTATTATCGAGATGTGGCCCCGCTGGTGCCGGGTCTTATTTTGTGGCGGTGGTAATTCCTGCCGGCGGCATGTGAAAAAGACATTTTAAACCGATACAGAACCCGTGCACAAAACGCCAGTTCAGCTTGGGGCGACGCGTGGTGGAGAGCGGCAACGTTGGCAAAACATGCTCCTCCGCGGCTCTGAGCTTTCTAGCGCTGGAGCGAGCACCATTTCTTTGACAATATCAAACATCGGTTGCCCTAGAAACAAGGCACAAACCGCTCTAGAAGTCAGTTACAGTTGCGTGATCCCGGTTCAGCTTGGGGCCCCACCTCGCGGCATATGGGCACTGCAGGCATACTACTCACTCCCATTTGGAAGTGCGAAGTGCGTTTGGCCTTACAGGAGGCGATGGTGTGTGTGTGTGTTGTGGATGCCTTTGTTTCGCGATGAAATGCGACGTTGTGCTTCTGCGGGTGGATAGTGCTTCCCATGGTCTGGATTATCTTTCTCAAGCGGCGTACGACTCAACCTCGCATGGCGTATGTGCAGTGTGCGTGGCTAAAAGCCATCTCGGCTTGTGCGCCAGAGTTAAGTGACTTGCTGTTCGTCCCCGCAAACCGCGCGCGAGGTGAGTGCCGAATTTACGAGGGGCAGGAGGAGGCAACCCATCGTCTGTCAATCGCGGTTCGGACTTGCAACGCATGTTGTGACGTTGTGTTCGTTCGAAACGCATCTCTGGATTGTTTGGAAGTTGAATAAAATGTATGCGTCAAACCCGGGCATTCGGCTCAGGGCGTTCTCTGCGATTGCAAGAAAGAAGTGCCACGGGGGTTCAACGCTTTCTTTATGGAACGTACTCAAGTAAGAGAATATTCATGTCGTGTTATGGCCCTGTTGCATTCAATACAAACGGTTAAGCGTTTGTTTACACTTGTTTCGTTTGTCGTAAAATGTCCGAGCACTCCACTCCGGCACTCCGCTGGCAGATCAGCCGGCGAGCCGACGCTGAGCAGACGACTCATCTCTTTGCCGGAAGTGCGTGAAAAAGCCGCCCAATAGCAGGATGTCTAGCTCATGACGAACATCTGGGAATCGATGATGTAGACATGTGAAGATGGCGGCGTCCAAAAACACGAAGGAAAGGGTGAGAAAAAAGCGACAAACTTTGCAACAAAAGTGTGAGCTTTCCGCTGCGCGTAAAAGAGTAATACTTGGCACAGATGATGTTGACCACCGAATCTAACGATTGCGCTAGTCAATTTAGTGTGCTCAAAACGCCTTTCAGGGCCCCTTTAAGTGAGACATTTAAAACTCACATCGAACTACGTATATTACAAGAATAATAACACCACCGGCAGCAGATTATCTGAAGATAAAGATCATCAAAAGAAACGCTCCTAGGCGAATTTTTTTAAGGAGCACCGGACAAAGTCCAGACGGCTCCAGGACATTTCGGTGCCGGATATTTCGGTGCGGAAATTTCGGTGTCCAAATTTCGGCGACCAAATTATCCGGTGGTTGCCTGTTTGCGACAGCCGTTATATTTTTATTTCCGCTTAACGTGGGTTATGGACAACAATCTGGAACAGTGAATTTATTTTTTTAATTGAGGCCATGTTCGATCTTTGCCAGGTATTTTTAGAAAGTCTACATTTATCTATTTTTCTTAATTACGCTCTTCCTGAGGACACCTGTTATGCAGCAGATTGAATTCTTTAGCACACGTTTTTTTTTCATTTATGAGAGGTTGTTAATTTATATTCGCTCTTTTTTGGCTAAGACAATTACCCGTGTTTACGATGGTCACCGCCTCTTTTGTATTGTTTTTAAATCACACCCTCAAATTACATAAATTACATGCACACTCTCAATATCCAAAAAGTAACAAACATTACCTAGCCCATCAGATTGAAGAAAACCTTATGAAGAGTAAAACGTAGGCTGGGCTGCCTTGCTAAAATAAATTCTCGAACACTGGTCTAGGGTATTGTCCGGGAGGAAAACGGGCCTTTTGGAAAACAGCCGCAGGTTCTAATGTCCTAAATGCTGATTAAGCGCGTACCGGTTGTGCATACAAATTGCACCCATCCTGTTCGGGAAAACGAACCTTCGTTTTATGTTTACATGCCTACATTCACCACATTTTGATTCCTTGTCCTAGCGCACCCCCCCCCCCTTCCCGCCTGTAGGTTCGAATCTCGACCAGATTTCTTTTTCAGCCATAATATTTTTGGTTTGCCCTGAAAATCCTACTGGCGTGGTGGAGTTCACGGTCTCCGAAGCGTCACCGGAGTGATTTTTTATTTTTTATTTAGAACATACTGCTAGCCTCTTAGTGAAGGCTTTTGCAGGAATTGGGTGATACATTCAGGACAATTACATAGCACACTTCGAGTTTAAAATAGAGAAAAAGCTTTACATTAACAATGGGCGCACGAATCTTCTATAATGTGGCACAAAAAGCCACCCAAATAGCCGCTGAGAACACAATGGCCGCTATCGTTTGCTGGCTACGTCCTTCCGCGCGTCGCGGTCATATCGACGGCGCCCCCCACTCCAGGAAGCGCTCTTTCTGCGCCTTCAGTCGCCCCCTTGTGAATTAACTCATCAAGTCGCGCATATCGTGGACACCCGAGGTATACATCGCTTCCTCCGATTATAAGGAGCAAAAAAAATTAATAGGCTAGTGTGACGAGAGCGGCAACAGTCGCCTTCAAGTTTTCGAAGTCCAGTCGACGCAATGGTGAAGCACAAGTGACACCCCTCTCTCTCTACTTAGGGGGATGATTGCTGGTGGGGCTCAGCTTTCTCCTCCCTAAGTAACGCAACCGTAAGTGCGATGGTTGGTTTGTTAGTTTTAAGTAGAACTGACACCGAATGCAACGAAGGCGATATTGATTAAGAGATTAGGTAAAACGAAATGCACACGTGCCTAATCGACCTCGGTTGTATGTTGTGTTTTTGCGAAGTTTTCCTGGGGAGAGGGAGGGAAGGAATAGACTAAAAGCAGCAGCGTCTTGCACCGTTGGGTGAAGTGAAAGGAAATGTAATACACCGACACTTAGTGTATTAGGTTTGTTGACATGAATGTTAAAATAACAGAAAATGGTTGAACGGATCCAAATTAACAACCTTAATTTTTACCATCTGCTACAGAAATTGGGTTTCACGTGGCAATGCTCCGCCACGGTTTAGCGTTCGTTTCCACGAACAGCGGCGCAAGCACAAGTCTCGAACATAAAATCATATCAAGTCAAGAAATTACAATATTAAAGCTAAAATGTTAAAAGAATGCCTGGGACATCCCCTCACTCACACTTAATGTCTGGGCCAAGACGTCATGTACCAAAATGTCTGTGCACAAATATATCCACACCGAAAGGTGCTGCACCGAAATGTCCGGATCCCGTTTAGCAGTCCGTCCGTTTCGTTGGCTACGTTGTTACCGGGTTCACCGGGACCGGTCTGCTCCTGAGCGCGAGGGGGGGGAGGAGGGAGGGAGGGGAGGGCGAGTAGGAAGGGTGCGGAGGCATGGACATGGCGAAGGCAGGCCCGCGGAACTAATCCCCCTACCCGACAAATGCCCAAGTGCCCCGCCGGGTCACGGTCAACCCAGTACCAACGCATACGACAGAACGGACGGACTGCTAAAACTCTCTATTCTTTCCCCACCAGGGAACAATTCTTACGGCCAGACGCGCATTTTGGCCTCCCCAGACAAACGATGAAGGCTGAAAAGCATTCTTGCGGCTACGCTATTCACCCCTCGAACGCCGCGCAAGCAACCAGCATGAAAGCAAGCACAAGCTGCGGCCTGGTGCGTGGTTAGTCTTCTGCCTTTGACCTTCGAGGAACCACGTATGGCTGAAGGGGGGGCAAACTGACCACCTTATAGGAAGAGAAACGCAGTAGCGCTTTGTGGATTTTTGTACTCGAGCCTTGGCATCAAAAACAGCCAAATCCTAGCGATGTAACGGCAGGAACGCCGTTCCGGCCGCTCCTTCAAAAACGTAACAAGTTAGCGTTACAGTTCCACCGACCCTTAATGGAAGGGTGGCGTTCCTCCGTTCCTCCAAAAGGAAACTGGTTCCAGGAACGCCGTTTCTTGTAACGCTGTTCCGTACAACACTGATGGAATATACGGGAATAGAACATAAAAAAGAGAAAAGGTACCGAGGCGAGCCGTAAGGTTTATCTGCTGCAAACATAAACGTACTGACGCAACAACGAATATGCTATTGGGCTGTGTAGTTTATACATTATAGTTTCGAGGTAAACAAGCCGGTCTAGAATATCTGCTTGAAATAATGCACACTTACTATTAAATTGGCGCATACAAGTTCATCCACCCTTCAGAATCCCGTCAAAGAAAGCAAAAACATGCACCCACCTCGACTGAATATTCTTGCAACAGTGACGCTTCAAATATTCTTTTTTCCCGTTTGCTATCACAGAATGGAATTGCGTAGACCAATCTGTAACTAACGCAGATTCATTACCTGACATCTCGTCCAGGAATCGCTAATATTATCAATTAACACGACAGTAAAACACGCAATTCTACTGTTTATGAAGTGTGGATTTGAAAGTCACGTGTTTTGTACCCTGCGCCGTGAACAATCCTTAACTTGGGCCTGTATAACGTGCAGCATCGCATACGGCCTCTACGAATTTAGGATGTACCTAATTGGCCGTAATAATGTGTTTCCCGTGCGAATTGCTTATGTATGACGTGCTTCGCTAATGTGCCTTATCCTTTGTTTTTTTTTTTTGGTTTGATGAAAACACTACATTCCGACGTCTGCAAACGTTGTGTGAATACTTGCTGACTAATGGTTTTGTGACATTTTTCACTGTTTCGTTCCTGCGCGTTATTGTTCGTTGTGGTTCGCGCAACGTATGGTTAGCTAGTATGTCAATTTATTTTCTTCGGACACCTTGTTTAGCTTAATTCAGTACACTTTTGCTGCTGGCATCATTTATAAATTGTGGAACCTGAAGTTATTATGCTTCTATTAGGCGTTACCCAACCTATGTACTTGTTTCACTTCTTCGGTATCTTTTATAAATATGTAGAATATCAAAAAATGACGCTTGTATTATGAGTTACATAAACCTTGTGCTTGTTTCGTCTTTTTGCGTTTATTACTGTTTTATTATCTACCGACCTAGTACTTTTGTATGTGCAGTAATCCCTCGTTATAACGAAGTCAGATGGACAGCGAGAAATTTTGTTATAAGTGGTATTTCGATATAAGCGACCACTCGAGAACAGCTGAAGCATTCGAGCTTAAATGGCGGCACATCTGCTGGGAATTAAAGCCCAACATATCAACTGAAGCAAAACATTATTCAGGTGCAAACAAGGCAGTTAACTTTGGCTATTTCGATGTGTTGCCGGGATCAAGGAACCCGTGCTCCAATTTGGCCAAACATTGCATGCCACTGTGGTGCCCGCACATAAAAGTGGCAGTGTAAGTGGCCACTAAAATAGGGGGGCGTGCGAGCGTCGGGGAACGCTGCGACAGTTTCTCGCTGGAAAGCGCCGCAAACGCAGTGGCTCCAGTCTGAGGTTGCGTTTGTTGAGCTAACAAAAAACGATTAACGGCTCATTGTGAGTAACCGAGTAATCATGAAAGCTGACCGGTTTTGCTCTAGGGGATTTGCATGATCACTGGGCAATTTTTTTCCCGAGGTGTGCAGCCGTGACGTTGGCAACGCAAGAGTTTTTTGGAGCGTGGTTGCCCCCGACACTGCTAATTCTACTGTTCGAGCCTGTCGGTCTTCGCGCACCGTCACGTCCACGCTATTGACCAAAGTCTAGGAACAAAACTCAATGGCCCTAACACACATTTGTACTGTTTGTATAAAGTCAGGTGGGGCGGATCCAGATTTACGGGCTCGAGAAGATCGCCGGGGAAACACCAGAGACTGGCAGTAAAATGTGTTGGTGGGCTAGTTGGTGCATTATGAATTACGAAATTCGCGCTAACTGGACACAGCAGAGGAGTGAAGACAAACAATGCGCATTGTTTGTCTTCCTTTTTCTGTTTGTTCATTTGGCGCAAATGTAAGACTGGCAATATTTCATATAATAAATAAATAAATAAATAAATAAATAAATAAATAAATAAATAAATAAATAAATAAATAAATAAATAAATACTTAAAACCAAGACGACATCTCCCAATTGGCCAGTTATGACGAAGAATATTAACTGTTTGCCTCTTGCAACCAAGAGCGACAAACGTGTGCCAAGACCAGCTGATTGAAAAGCTTATGCAGTTGCAAACAACATTACTATGTCAACAATGCATATAGATCTTAGGTGCGGGGTCCTTGAAAAAGTCTAGCACGAAGAGAAACTAACGCCAAACTCTTCTTTCAAGAGATAGGTAGGACCGCGAAATACCTCAAGAGGTTTCAGGAATTCGTCGTAGTTTACAGCTGACGTTTAAGCTCCACCAAGCTCAAGCCAGTGCATGTAGCCATTGCACAGTAAAAGCGCCTGATTCGTCGTTTGTTCTAAAGCCAGGGGTGGGGGGAAGGCGACAGAAGGAAAGAGTAAAGG
>NW_027526214.1:32816360-32913860 GCF_048455015.1 Haemaphysalis longicornis | reverse complement strand
CATAGTCGCTCCAGAATACCATCTTTCGGGATACAAGGGATCCTCTGAGGAACTCCCTGTGGCTCTGCACACTCGCCCCCAAGACTGAAGGTTACAAGGGCTCATCCAGTTCCCTCGGTCAGCAGACCAGTTCGCATTAAAGGCCCCTTCCATGCTCCGGTTACAGAGGTTCGCTACACCCCCGGCCTCATTGTGTGTACCCATGCTTCAGCATGGCACGATAAAACGAACTGTACCGCGTGTACCCCTATGACTTGGGTTACAAGGGCCCGTCACCTCCCTCGGCGAGCAGATCGGTTCGTGTTTATAGGCCCCTTCCTAGCTGCGGTTACAGGGGCTCGCTACTCCCCCGGCCTCATAGTAGCGCTCACATTGCTTCAGCAACCGTGCGCCACTATAACACAAACTGTACCGCTTGGTGCAGTTGCACTTCGCAACATTGACCCCCCGGCCTCCACCACACTGGATTACAGGGGCGCGTTACCACCCCCGGCCAAAGAGAATCATAGTTGATCCACAGAAATTTGCGACCGCAAATTTTGTTCGAATTTCCATTCCAAGCACCAACCTCGGTAGCCACCCAGGCTGTCCGGGCCTGCGTCCGCATCACGCATCGGTGTTCTTGGAAGGTACTTGCCCTCAGAGTACCTGGGAGTTGCTCAAGCTCCCTTGGGCGTTGAATACCCAATACAGTGGGCCTGGTACACCACTGACTCCTGCCGTTGCGACGGACCAAAGCAGGACAGCCGAAACCGACCGACACAGCCCAGTCCGCCGGCGGGGGGGGCCGCGCGCAGGCCGGCAGTAAGGTTTCCCCCCCGCCCTTGCATACAGTTTTTTGTTGTGATGAATCGCTTTCCAGTAGCCCTTGCGAAACCTTTTCAGTTATACAAGTTTCCTTTTGGTTGTTTGTATCGCAGTGCAATAGAATAGCGGCAATTCGTTCTTTATTGTGGTGGTATTCGTACTGCGCCGAATTCGATGGCAGGCGACGTCGCGTGCTTTCGGAACAGAGAGTATAATTCTTTGTTATTTGCAAGATGGCGCAGAACACAGAACATCAGTGACCCAAAAATACCAGCGCATGATTCCTATAGCTACCGGACTCTTCATGAGTACTGGTTGAATGCGGTTACTTTCTGTGTTCCGAATTGGTAAATAAGCAAACATCAAATGCCGCTAGTGCCGGGAATCTTTACTCGTCACCTACAGTGACATCCTCTACGGCAGGGCCATTACGTACGGTAAATAAAACACTCAATGTATTTTGTTTGTTTTGTAACGCCGGCCATCGCTTAATACAGTGGTGTAATGATGCGGCATTGCTGATGTATATTATGAGCAGATAAAGAGCACTTCATTGCGATAGCTGAGTTTTATTGATGCCCTGTTCTTTTCACAAGCTCTTAACGAAGAACTGTGAGGTTAGCGCCACTGTATTGGTTAGTGTTACGTAAAGCGCAAGCGAAGCTTCGACAAGGAAGAACACATGACGGAGCGCTCCCTTTTGGGCTGCTCTTCTTGCCTAGTGGTAGATTGTATTTCACAATATCTGATGACGATGGTTTTGGTGTATGTATATATGCATGTCTGTTAAAGTATAAATTTTTCACTTGCTAATAGGGCTCTGTCCTGTGTCCTTCATTGTCCAAGTTTGTGCTTTACCCAACAAGAGAGTTAACGACAGCTGGAGATTCATCACAAGCCTGCTCAAGAGAGACAGCAGTAATCACCAGGTTTGATGCCGCCAAATTTCTTCCACCCCAAGTTCTTTTTATTGTGCCCTTGTGTATATCCAGTGAAGCTTTCTTGCAAACGAAATAGAGATGGCGCAACATTTACGGGAATGTTTTGAGCAAACTATTTCTGTTGAGTGTTGATTGCGGTCGTCCCTAAGGATGACACTTATGCTCGTAATATTGAAAATGGATATTGATGATGGTGCCTGTGGGTACCTAAACTGCTCAAAATACATGTCCAAGTGATTAGAAGTTTCAGTGATTTGAGTTTTAATTCCATCATGTTTTGCGGTTCATTATTAATTATTTTACTAAATAATTTTACTAAACAAACAGACGTACAAACGTGAGGTGCAAACTACGTTTTCAGCGTCGTGCGATATTGGCAGTGACCGCATGTTAAAACGTACCAAACACAACGTTCGTTTTCCAATGTCCCGTGCTATTGAACGCCTCGCCATCAAAAACGCGTGAAACCTCGGAAGTTAAGGTTACTGCAGTTAAAAAATCCGAGCAAGGCCAGTCTTTTAAGGTACGCCTAATGTGTTCTACGTAACTAGTACTGCGCCTGAAAGTTGTCGCAAAATGAGATACTGTTGTCACATATTTTGTGCGGAATACCGTCATATTCAGCTGACCGAGCCTCTAAAGTGACTGCACGAGGTACGCGCAGAAATTTAGCAATGTTGTATTATTTTGCACTTCATATAGACAATAATGTAATCCTGCCTGTTCAAGTAACTACGTTGGAATGCTTGTCGCTACTACCCGGTGACTTTGCGTGGTGGGTTTAGTTCGCATGCAAATACTTCATCTAAATTATCAAAATATGCCACCGACGGATTCATTACGCAGACCATAACAAATTCGGAAACAGTACCGTATATTTATGGTATTGCTACGTTGTTCTAAACCCCCATGCGGTTATATATTACTCTTTCGCTGTGTAGGAATACGGAAAGTTCGCGACTTGTTGGTTGTTAGCTTTAGATTGGTGCAGCGCAAAAAAAAGCACATGACAGGCGCTGATTCTGACGCTGAGCAAAAAGGAAACTGCATTTGTAGATTACGTCCTAGCCATGTTTTCAGTACTTAGGCGTTTTTATTCTGGTGTTAGTGTGTGTTTTTACGTTATTTCCGCGTGCATTACGTCATTTTCTACGTCAATGTCATGCATTTGCAAGCATTTCAGTAAAATAATTGTCGCGGGGACAGCTCCTGCGCAGCGCCTTGTTTCCTGTCCTTTATCTGTTTGTGGTGCCCCATTTGAACATACGTTTTGGGTATGAAACACTCATGGCGTATTCGGTTGGCCACTCGGGTCCTCTGGCTCGGAGTCGCCAGGCGCCAAGGCGGCTCGCAGTCAGAGCACGAGAGGCAGCGTACCAACCGAATGCATCGGCGATCTGCGAGCTGCGCGCCTGTAGCGCAACCGTGCAGCCAGCGCGGGAAGCCGCCTTGTAAACCCACGTCCGGACTTGACTCTCCTCCTCCCGCGCTCCCCTTACGCCATTCGCAAAACCGGCTCTGCGCATGGGATTTCTCTGCCGCGTAGTTGGGGGGCTGACCGCTCGGTCGTAGCACCACCTCACCGCAAGGTCGGCGTCGCCGCGTCCCCGCGCAAGGCAAGAGCAAGGCAGCTTGGGCGTCGACAACATAACCACTGAGCTTTCGCGGTGGTATTTCCCCCTGAAACGGGGCAGTTGGTGAAACTGAAATGGCCCAGATTTTTTTTGTCTCTGTTCAAAAACGATATATTCGCAAGGCAGTGGTTTACGCAATAAGATCAGCGCAAACCTTTTTCGCGTATATACTATATTTGCTTGCCACATTCTAGACTAGTGGCGCACCGTGACAGATAGTTTTTATTTTATGCCCAGCTTTATACAATTTCGGGAAAGAAGCATATCCCGTATGACTATACCTGAACGAAAAAGCTACTCACCCCTCGATAACTGCTTAATGTAGACATGTAAAACGCAAAACGTTACCCCAAGGACGAAAAAGGACGACAGGGACAAGCGCTACTTCCAACTGGCATTTATTCGTAGCGCAGGGATGCGGGTTTGATACCCGGCCACGGCGGCAGCTTTTCTGGTGGAGGGGAAATGCGAAAATGACTGTGTTTGATATTTCGGCGGACGTTTATGATACCCAGGTGGTCAAAATTAACTGGGAGCTCTCCACTACGGTGCGCCTAATCGCCTGTGTAGCGTCGGTGCATTAAACCCCATTATCAATCAGTCAGCAATTATTCGTAAAAACGTTCATATATTATACCAAAAATGCGCGAATCAGCGAAAAATTAGATTCCGCTGCGTATACTATCATCTTCCAGGCAACAAAATGGCAATATGTTCTGACACAGCTCGTGTTCTTAAGTACAGATAACGACAACTGTGTGACACCCGGTACCACACGCAGAAAAGAAAAAAAAACAAGGCAGAGAAAGCAGGGTGCCACGTTTAGAATTGTGCAGGGGCAAGATACGTAATTTATTTGGCCAATAAACCCAATGAGAGGATACTTACGCGGTTTTGACCAAGGCGAGCCATCTGAGTCGTTCCAATAGTTTCTCTTGCGAGCTGGTTTTCCTGCTTTGCTATTCCTTCAGTCTCACTAAAGACAGGTGTGCATTCGCATTTCCGTCAATGTACACTGAGTTGCAGCGTATAAATAAAAATATAGATATTCCTTGTGAGCTATGTTCCTACTCCGCTGCGCGATTTTTTTGTTTTGATTTCTCGGAAAAATTGGTGAGGCCTAGATATATATATATACAGCTTGGAAATCCTCCTCGACAAATTGTCAATCCAATTGTTAGTGAATAGCAGTTCGACGATGAGGCTTCAACGGACCAAATAATGCTTGCTTGTTTGAAGGCAACAGCACTACCATACAGCGGTCACTATGGGAATGTAGGGATTTTAGGTCCTTCAACTTAACCTGCAGAACACGAAGCCATTTCTCCACATCGCGATCGATCTTCAGGAAATCTTTTCATGACGCCACCATTACTTTCGCCGCTATGGGTTCTGGCCAGCATTACTATGTTGAAAGCTGGAAGCTTACTGGACCACAGTGCATAGTCGTCGGAGGATGCGCAACCATGCACTTCCCGCGTCAGAAATCTTCGCACATGTGGCTGTAACGGGCGGTGCGGCGCATACACTGCGCTTGTGAACGCGCTTGGCAGCGGCGGAGCAACAGTGGTCTAGCAGCGCCACCCCCAACTTGCAGTGACAGGCAGCGATATGCCCCAATAAGAAGGCCGTAAGCGGAGCGCGGGAGGAGGCGATTTGAGTCCGGCAGTGGTAAACCGCTGCGTTACGTATAACGCGACCCGTCCTCCCGTCCATATCACGCCACGCTCTCACTTCGAAGTCAGAGCGGTCGGGGGCGCTCCGAAAGCACCAACCGAAGGTAGTTCGAGTGGTCGAACTCTACCAACACAAGGCGCGGCGGTTTTTCAGAGCACTCCAGAGCGCTCGTAAACGCCCAACCGAATACGCCATCAGGTAAGCTTCCGAGAGCGCGTACCACATTACGAGTCCCAGAAGAGACTTAGTCGACCCTACCGGCTTTTGTGCTCTTTGATAAAGATAGATGGGTTGATAAGAATAACGAGGTGGTGCTTCCGCCTCTCGAGTGCTACCACTTGTATCCGAGTTACCAAACTCAGTTTTTATTATTTTTCAGGTGCCCTGAAAAAACGTTATAAAGGATATCGTAAGTACCAAATTATAAAGGAAATTATCTGGTGGGACGAAGTTTTTAATATTCAATCTCTTTTTGCCAAAGAGCGTAGCGGTTGTATTGCAACTCAACACACGAAGGGTATTATTTCCTTTGAACGCATATTTTTGGAACAAGTTGCCATATTTGGTTGTTGCGCTACCACGTGGTTAATCTAACGAAACAAGGAAACGCAAAACAAAACTACCCAAAAGCGACATGGGTGTTGACCGTTCACTTTTTCATTACTTGCTTTAATAATTGTGTAAGGATAAAACGCATCGCTTCCCGATGTGCTACAAGCGTTCCAAATTTTCAATAGTGTTTTGGTACGCTAAGCTAAGCAATACTTTCACGCTGATGCACACCACACTGTCGTATCACGGCTGCGTTTTTGAGCGCGCAGACTTCGACGCTGGGTTGTGTAGGTTTGGCGTCGGCCGCGGCGGCGCCGGCGATGTCCGCGTAACCGAGGGAGCGAACGAGATACCGAACGCAGTCAGGAAACTGGGGAGGAAGGTATGGCGAAAGGGTTAAGGTGTGGGCCAATGTTTTTAGGTCCTGCCAGTTCTCTAACTCGCACGGCGGGCGTCGTCGATGCGTGGGCACGTTTCGTTTCCGCTCACCAGACGGCGCGGCGGCCACGGTTAGCCCGACGCTGCGCGGCAGGAAGCGCTGGAGGATTGCGAAGTCAACGGCGTTCGTCGCCGTGAAATCCTCGTGCAATGCGCCTCAAATTTTTACTGCTGTTAGAAAGCTCTTCGGAATTAAATGAACGGCATGAAAGTACAAAGCAATAGCGGCGAAGCTGCTTGGAAGCATCGGCAACGCAACGTAACGGCCGCTGTTCGGGTCAGCGTTATGTTGGTTTGCGTATGCTTGTTACTGAAAACCAAATCTGAGCAAGGAAAAAGGAACTTTTATTATCCGTGCATTGAAAAGCGTCTATTCCGACGCCAAAGGACGAGCACACAATTCAAATGCTGTAACGGCTTCACAATAGGCGAGCTTTCTTCGTGGCGATAGCAACTTTCTCGCGGGTTTGAAGGCGTTGGTTGACATCCCTGGCATAAAAATTCATTCGCGTCACAATGAAAAAAATTAACACCTCGGACGTAAACGTTCATTCCTTCATGTTTCATTCATGTTTTTGCGTGTCCAATGCACCATAGAGGCTCTTACATTGGTACACAAGTGAGGTTGTAAAATGTGATAGAGAAAATTGAAAACATCACCAATTTAATATAGCTACAAGCACATGCCGATCGCGAGCGCAGATTTTTCAGTGAAACAACCATGCATGGAAGGCAGAACCGCAAGTCATGGCATTAGAAACAGATTTGTTAAGGTGCGATTCACTTTGAGGCATTAAGAAATCAGTATCTGTTGACATAAAAGTGCACATAATTTGCAGTCGTTCAGCAGGTGATTTGCGATGTGGCATACTGGGGGCAAATAATCTGCAATGGCACGTGAATCGCTAAGGGACGTCTCAACTAACGCTGTGCAGAAAAATTGAGAGCGCCAAAATGGCCATTAAGTATCTTATAGAAAAACATGGCGTGACGATAACATCGGCGACATTATAGGTCGGTGATGCCTATCATATAAAAGACAATGGCATTCATAATATACCTTACGTCCGAAGTACCTGTCATAGATGATTCGAAGCAGGCGCTTCTGGAATAATTCTGTTAGGTGGGAATAAGTTTTTGGGACCTGGTTCCAAACAACGGAACCAAATTCCAAACGCGATCTCACCAAAGAACAAAACAAGTGGATGATGGTATCCGGGCATTTGAAATTGCGTGTGAGGCGCGAAACTGCACCCAGAAGTTTAAAACCGGTGTTACGAAGGGACGCAACATGCGGTTTGAAATTATTATGACTATCAATAAGTACTCCTAAATCTTTGATAACGTTCACGCGAAAAATAGCTTCGTTGCCAAACTTGTGAGAAAACAGCACTTGCGGCTTCGGCCTCGATAGAGTAATGATTTTGGTTTTAAACGTGTTTAGAGATAAACAATTTTTCATACACCACTGCGAAATGGCACAATTATCCTTCTGCAGCTTTACACAGTCCTCTGTTGACTGGATGTTTGAAAACAGCTACATATCATCCGCGAACAGAAGTACTTTTCCAAAATTTACACAATTGAGAAAATCATTTATAAAAACAAGAAACAACCGTGAGCCCAATACCGACCCTTGTGGCACTCCGGAGGTCGGAACAAAGGGTATGGGCAAAATATAATGAACACGGACATAATTTTGGCGCGTTGATAAATAACTGAGCATACACTTACAGAGCGCGGGACAGAAGCCATAGCCTTTTAGCTTTCGTATGAGTAATTCATGATGGACTCTGTCGAATGCCTTTGATAGATCAAAGTAAATGCAGTCCACCTGACCTCTGTTTGAGACCACAGAGGACACGTGGGTCAGGAAGGAACAGAGGTTATTTTCTACAGATCGCCCTCACACAAAGCCGTGCTGTTGAGTTGTTAACAGCTTGGACAGATGAGCGGACAAGCGCGAGCACACAATTGTTTCAAAACCCTTCGAAAAGCCACAAAGCAAAAAAATCGGATGGTAGTTTGACGGGTTACAAGCATCACCTGTTTTAAAATGGGGCGACTCTACGTTTTTTTTAAAGTTCTGGAAAGAGAGCAGTGTTGAGCGAAAGATAAAAAAATTACACCATCTTCCCGTGGGGAACCATGAAGAGGATGCGAAGCATCATAGGGGTCCGTGTAGGTTTCATTGTGTTTCCGTGATGTTGTTTAATTTATCGGAGCAAGAATGGGAACGTAGTGTGAACCCCCATGTAGAGACAGAGAAATGTAGAGAAATGTAGAGACAGCGAAGAGATCAACACCGGCGTTACCTGATCGAACACCTTCTGGTTCTCGTCTCTCTTTACTGCTTGCTCACGCTCCTACCCCGCTACCCGCCCTCTTCGTCCTCTTCCCTGGTTTTGCTGCAAGGCGCGTGGCGCTTCCCGCCCAGCTTTCCCACGGGAAATTCAACATCTTCTTCTAAAGTTTTCAGTTCGTCGTTTACGTTGACATTCAGTTTCGCGTGCCTTCCTTGTATGAGTTGCTTCTTGATGCACTTTGAATGAGCCAATGACATAAGGCGCGTTCGTAGAACTTGCTCCTGTCTCGGTTTTGTAGTGCAGTGGGAAGAGCGCCACGTACCTCCCGTTCCGGCCAGAGAGTCGTGCGATCGAAACTGGGCGCCGCCAACTATTTTTTTTTGCAGTGTAGGGGGAGAGGTGCGGACGCCGGACGACGGCGGGTCGACTAAGAGATGCTTTGCATCTAAAACATAGGCCAGTGCAGGGGCGATAAATTAGCAACACCCTTTGATGCTTAACAGCGGGATTTCATCAGCTCCCGCGGACTGTTTAGGTCTGAGCTTGTTTATCGCCGCTATGACGTCAGAGACGCTAATAATGAAAAGGGAGCAGGTATCAGTACTAGCGTTTTGATCTGTATGTCCTGCACGCAAATCAGGGCAACCTCGTGCGCTAAGTGGCAGATAACATTCGCTAAAAAAGGACGAAAATGTGTCCGCGAGTTCATTCAGTGAGGATCGATGACGGGTTCGAGAATCAATGCGCACGCGCAAAAAGATGCCGTGGGAAGATTGGCGCGTGTGGTCGTGCACATATTTCCAAAAAGACTTCGGATCGGAGCGCAAGCTATGCTGCGCTCGTCTTTCGTTCATAGCCTTATCACGTTGCGTTAGCATTTTTACAAGACAACAAAACGCCTTGACCTTTGTGTACCAAACAGTCAACCCAATTTTCTTGAAACGACGGTGAAACATTTCCTTCTTGAGCAATGCTGTTAATAATTATTTAGAGACCCATGCGGGGAAATGGCCGGAAATAAATTGCCTTTCCGGGATCTGCTGATCAATTGCCTTCTTAATAAGCGTGGAGAGTTCGGTCACTGCTTTGTCTGCATCGCTTGTAGCATAAACTTCCGACAGTGTACGTCTCAACTTGTTTGTAGAGATTAAAATATTTGCCTTTTGTGTAACAATAGACAAGCTTGGAGGTTTGTACACCTTAAAAAAAAGTTCCGTTAAAGGTGACCACAAAAGGCGTGTAGAAGGAATCAATGTTTACAAGAGGTTCCGTTACAGCTTCCAAACTGCCGATACACAAATTTGACAGCATGATGTCAAGGGTGTTACCGGCCACATTTTTCATATTATTGTATTGAATCAAGCCACTAAAATAGATAAACGTCAAGAACCAAGAGGCCTAGCTGGCCGTCACACAATCACAGTCATCTGTAGTACCAAGCCACCAGTCAACCGCTGAACCTTGGGATGGTTGAAATCACCATAGAGTTGCACATGATGTTTACTGAAGTAAACTTCATCAGAGAGTGTGCTAAAATGTGTAATAAAAGATGAGCTGTCGAATTTGGTGAAAAATAGTTACCTGTAAGGTAACTGCACCGGTTAGCCTGGATTCAGGCGCAAACACACTCATCATAGGTTTCAAGATCATGCCTACATGTAGCCTTTACCACGCCTGAGACGGCTATAACGACACCTCCTCCGAACTTCTGTCTTGTAGCTTCGTAGTTACGATCGTGACGGAACACAGTATACCGATCTGTAAAATATAGGGAGTGGGATAGGTCTTGGCAGCACCATGTCTCCGTTAGGCAAATTATGTCAAAGCAGGAAGCTACAACATTGGCAAAAAATTCACTGGCCTTAGTATGTAGGCCTCTGAAATTTTGTTAATAGACTGATGTGGCTGATCTAGAGTCCATGACTGGCATTTTGGGCTTCTACAACATGGGACTCATAAAGTTTACCGAAGAATGGGTGGAATATAGAGCCCCCGGTCTAAACATCGGGGGAGTTCATAGCGACAAATACCCCGTCATCACCAGAAAAGTAAAACGAGGCGTAAGAGTCACACTTCGTACGAAGCTTCACGCACGGGACTGTTTTGTCGCCCAGGACAGGTTTTAACAAGTCATTAACGTCTTCAATAAACGTTCTTGGATAAAGCCTAAAGAAGAAGAGAGCTTTGGAAATGGGTTTTAGTGGTGCAGCCTTTACCTTGGACAACTTGGAAGTTCCAGATGAAGCCCTTGCTCAACGTCGGTACTTCACCACCTTGAAACCGTCTTCCGTAATGTCTATCGGCGACATGCCACCACCACAACCACTGGCAAGACCACTGATTGCGCAACCACTAGCACCGTCGATGACGACATCCGGGCGGTCACCATCGACGCTGGCGTTCTTTGTTGATGGTGCCTATAGCTCTTCAGCCATGTAAAAGTAAAACGTGGGCATGTGCTGGTCACAACCCAGCCTCGTCAGGTCGCACTCATCCAGGATTCGTAACAAGGAAGCGGTGTGCCTTAACTATGGTTGGGTTGGTGGCTAGTGACTACGGAGTTGTAAATAACGTTGGCAACCTGGGAATGTAACGACCACACGGCAATATGTAGCGAAGATACCATGTTTAGGGGTTGCGAAAGTCATTCTCGGGTTGCCAATAGTCGATCTTGGTGATTGGCTACGTTGTTATCGCCTTGAAGAAATGGTGTGGGCCAGCGAAAAGAACAGCTACAGGGTTGATTGGGTGATCTTGGCTCCTTATGACGAAAGAAATGCTGGATGAGGTGCCTGGATTAGAATCTCGCGTGCTTGCTGAGACTCACTCAGGGTGGATGGAGTGGAGTTTGCATGACTCAACGTCTTTATGACAGATTTCTCCACTGTAATTGTGGACGTTTTCTTCGCGCCGCTACTGTGACAACGGTTTCATTATTAGAACAGGACACTGCTTACGTTACAAAAGAAACAGATCATGTCCGGAAGTTGACATCGTTCTTTATTATTTGTACTATTAACATCTGTTGCGCACTCTTTGACCTCGCGGTAATAGTTTCAATACGTGCGTTGGAAATGAAACTTGTCATCTCTACACTACATTGGAGACGTCCTCTTGTATGTCCTGGGCTGCGTCCACATGCAATGTGCGTTCTTAAAGGGACACTGAAGTGAATTTGTCAAGCTCCCGTTTTTGCTTGCACTGCGTACACTGGCTCAAATTAGCACACTTTTCATCGTTTATCCGGTTGACAAATCGGTAATTATTTTACACAGCGCGAAAAAAGAAAAAAACTACTCAGCGTGGTTTGCGGCGGCCGCACCAACTAACGCTGTGACGTTGGGATGAGGGAGCACCGTGATTGGACGATGCCCAAGGTTAGCAATCAAACAAGTTTCGGTTTCGGTTTCGGTTCTGTAAAACACAACCAATGGCGTTGTTGGATGGGCATTCTCAATATCTGAGGAATCATCGTACAGCGCTTCTGCCATGTTGTCGGCTGTAAATTGCGTGAGATACGCCTCCCAGGACGGCTTGGAATCGTAGCATTCACTAACCGAGACCTACGCAGTGCATGAACGCCCTCCGCGTCCCCGCAGACGCTCAAATGCCATGCGCTTTTCCCCCATATTTGTAGCTTGCCTCACTCATGCCTGTATAGTAAAAAGCGTGTTCGCACCAGGCCAAGGGTCTGTTGAATCTGGCCTGTGCCCACTGCCCGCAATCAGTCGGTGCTTATGGCAACAGCACGCCAACGAGAACTCGCTAGCGCGCCAGTGCCAGCCTGCGCGCGTTCTGTGAACTAGTTCGTGGAACAATGAACGTTGCGTCCCACAAAAAGGTGAACTCAGTATAGAAAACATCGGCGGAAAACGAAAAAGGTAACTTATAAAAAAAAAGCACGTACCCGCGGGGATTCGAACTCGCGACTCGCAAAACACTCGCAACGACATACCTAGCGCTCCAGCCCACTCGGCTACGAGGCAGGCTCTGGTGACCTCGGTAATACACGGTATATATTGTATACCCAGTTTACACTTTTATTTAGTTTGGGCATTTCAAGCACCTTAGGTGACTATTTGTTGTTTTGCACTGGTGCAGTAAGCATCCCCCAGGTTTCCACAATATATCACGTCTAGCAATTGCATTTCTTAGACGGAAAAGCGTTCGCAGATGCGTAGTCGTGCTGCTGACCGTTGTGCTTGTTCGCCCAGCGCAAAAAAGTGCTTCCCGCACCCTAGTTTTACGCTGTACGGTAAGAATATCAGTTGATTTTATTTCCTTAGTACCTATATTGACTTCGCTGACTGTTCTCCCGCCTTCAAGAGGCCTTATATTTTCTTACTGGCGTACCAGTTAGCGAAGCGTCGCATTGCGCTTGTGCAGCGCTTGTGTGAAGCGACCTTGACTTGGAGCTAGATACAGTGTACAAACTAACCAAGTAAAGACAGGCACATTCTTCCATTCAGAAACGTGTCCTGGCTTCGTTTCAACTGAGCGAACGAATTGCGACGACCCGTCGGCGGCCGGCGGACGAAACGCTGGGCCGACTGACTAAAGCCGGGGAGCCGTGCAGTAGCGCAGCCAATTGCGAGCTAGGCTCCTCCCGACGTCTCACGAAAACGCCACAGAAAATGGGCGAGCGTAAAGAGAGGAGGACAGCATTTTCGAATTAATTTTTCTACTAAATAAAATCGCGTAAACGCGCCCACAGCGGTCGAAACATGGCCTGGGGACTCCGGACTACAATTTGCGCTAGTAATCCCGCAAAGCTTACATATCACCTCAGTGTCCCTTTAAGGGGGATAGTGCTCCGTGTGGAGTTCGGCGCGTACCTTGGTGTCTCCCTACGTAGCTATGTCCTGGACTGCGCCAACGTGTAATGTGTGTTCTTATAAGGTATAGTGATTGGTGGGGAGTTGGTCTCGTGCCAGCGCGTCCGCCCTGTAGAAAGCGGGACGCATTTATAGATGGGTCTATTTGACACGTATGTTGTGCGATGTTCAGACATGTTTATTGGGAAATACAAAAGGACGGAGTTAGTTTGGCGGCTGCACCATTTTTCCTCCCGTGACGGTTAGCGCCAGCCTGATTAGGTATTTAAGGAGTGTTGTTATTATAAGGAGTTCATGTGCTTTGTTGTGTGCACCCATTACGAGAAGTATGTCGGTATGCGCGTTTACTGGAGCAGGAGAGCTCATTGGTATGCTTGTCGGAACAAGGCGTCGCGCTTCCGTTGGCGCTTGTTAGTGAATGAGGTGGGGCAGGAGAATCTTGTTACGACGAGGCTCTGAACCATTTGGTTGCGTTGCAATGCCACCTATTTGTGATACGTCTCAGGAGCCCGATTTTTTGCAGGGTGTGGTTGAAGAGGGCGTCTTTTGTGTCGTGTCGGTTCGGCTTCTGTTGGTCTGCATGTCGACACCTAAAATGTCTTATTGGTTTACCCGTGCGCTGTGTGTTCTCCGACGCTTACGGTGACGCTCTAGTGTTATTAGAATCTCGTTTTCGGTCGGTGTAATACGAGTAGTTTCGACTTTAGTACAGAGCAGGGAAGAATCGTTCGGCTGAATAGTGTGGCAATAATTTCGGCTCAGTTGTTGAGATAGTCTCGAATGTGGAGTTCCCTTTGTATACGACTGTATTGCGAGATCATTGGCAGACATTATAGAAATTAGTGTGTGCGCGTGAGGGTTGCCCACTGTTAGTACCTAGGCATTGCTCAAGACGAGAAAGGTCTGCGTAGAGCGCCACCTGGTTGTGGGCAACTTCTAGGAATTGCCGAATAGTTCATTTAATGGCATGCATACTTCAGAGGAATATATTCTGTTCGTAAGGAAGGTAATAAAGCAGGATTGTGCCTGTTGTCCTGCGTAGAGTGCAAAGATTTCTTGTAGAATGACTTCTTTTCTGAAGTTAATAGCTTTCAGAATCTCCAGAGTATGGATGGCGGCGTTTGCCGGTGTACGTTATGGCGTATTGATTGATTTAGAAGCTAGAAACAAGGACGATGAGCCCAGACCGAAGCTCGATTACTTTAGGGCCAGAGGTTGCGGTTCTTCAGGAAGGCTGTCAGTCTGTACTATATATTTGTTACTTGAGAGTTTGACTAAGCAGGACGTGCGGATGATTGGCCGTAGCTTTTCTAGTTTGATTGGTTTGGATAGTTTATGTGCCGTAAGAAGGCACATTGTTTCTGTCTTTAGGGCTGCTGTTGCCACCGCTTGTATACCTACTTGTAAAAAGTGTTGTATTGTTGCCTTACTTTTTGAACTTTTGCATTTTTTGCCTGGACTTCCAAAGTTATATTATCGCCGTGGAATCTCTCCAAGTTTGGGAATTTGCTGCAGTCTTGACATATTGGTAATGTAGCTAAAGAGCCCGTTTTTAGAACTACGTTTTGTGGTGTCCCTTCCATAAATATTTACCGAGCCCGACGTAACTCCTTCAAAGTGGGCACGGCCATCCTATGGTATACACACTTAGGAATGTATTTGTATGTGCGATGCCCTGGGTTGATTGAACAGAGCCTCTGCATAGTGTCTGAGTGTCGCCCGTCATTTATTGCTTTAAATAAACCAGGCGATATGATGGCCGTTGTGTTGTCCTGAGGGGTGTATAATATCGTGCGACATTTTGACAAGTATATTCTGCCGAGAAAGTACTACCCTAATTGTAATCCTAGTACCGCGTTCCTCGTTCGACAGTGCCCTATCTTGCGAGTAACACGTGCTTCAGGGCTCTTTCCATACATGACGTAAGTGATATCCAAATGAGGTGCTCAAAGGACAAGTGATTGACCGGGCTTGAATCTATCTGGTATTTTTTCACGTTTCCAAGTTTCTGGTAGCGGACCTTGCTTACACTAGAATATAAAGTATCTTGTGATCGTGACTATTGAGTCTTCATCCACCACACGGGCGCCATTATTGCGAGATCTCCGAATGCGGCGAAAAGATAATTCATTGTTTGTTAGCATATGAAACCTGCCAGAGCATGAGACAATAAGCGAAGAGAAATGTACGAAAGCGTATCCGTTACCCATTTCACTGTGTTCTAATTCCATAATTTTGAAGCAAGTGATGTCTATCAGGCTCAGTTTTTCGCAAACTCTCTATGACTTTATATTCAAGCCTGTAGCATCCAAGCACCTAATGTGCGCACATCTTTAGTGCTAATAAGTGGTGCGAAAAGAAAGGCCTGATGCTCGGCTAAAAGATTTGGTTTAAATAAGTGAATGATAGGGTTAGGCTTCATATTTTGCAATAAACTACAATGTATTCCGGCTAGGAAGATTTGTTAAATTTTCTCGGACCTTGGGGCAGTAAGAAACCATACTGAGAGCCACAGGTCAGCTGATACGGGCATTTAAAGGTAGTTAATCTCTCTTTATTTTGCACAAAAGCAATTGGTTTCTTAGCGCGAAGTAAAGAAAAACCTATTTGCTGTTTCTTGGTAGCTTCACTTTCATTGCAACAGCACAAAAACAATTGCCAGAACGTTTTCTGGTATCAACATACAAATATTAGACGAAAGCGGCAAGCATTTGGGAGGATGAATAGCTTCTCCTAGACCACAATGCCAGTGTGTCCTACCCATTGGCTATGACACCCTTCGTAGTCTCGAGTCACATGCACATAATTTAGACTTTAGGGAGATATTTCTTGTAGTCGGCCCTCCGAACGCTTGCGTACTAGATAATTGATGCATTCATTCATTGATTCGTCGATTTTTTTGCAATGGCTAGAAAGTACCACCGGCAGTCGCGCAGAGCGAAGCCTGCTGGAGCCACGTGTAGCGTTACCTTTAAATCGTTGTATAATGAACCTGTGTCGTTATGTCGCCTGTAGTTTGTTATATTATATACCTTTCATATAAGTGCCCGATACACTAAATGACTGACTCATCAACACCCAATGAAACCTGCTGTTTTCTGTTTTCTGTTCACTGTTTTACTGTTACTGTTTTTCGTACGTGCGGCCGAGTGCGCTGAGAACTGTGACGCATGTTGTGCGTGTCGATAGGGCGCTTGGCCATTGAGGGCCTTGATGTGTGTAATAATAAAAAGGTTGCAAGTTGGCGCTTGTGCGGTCTTAACGTGCCCCTATCCCCGTTAATTTCCTCGCAGTTTTTTTAGATGCACCTGCGCAAACTGCTGTTTCAAACGGCTTAACATTGTATGAGCACATTCTAGTTTTTGTGTAGGACCTAACGAATGCTGAAAGTTTTAAAAATACGCATGGGAGAGAGTACAAACCACTGGAAAAAATTTCAGATACTTTTTATCACAGGTCAATACAGAGACTGCCCTGGTTCTTGCTGATAGGTAACTTATACAGGTATTTTAACCCTTTTTAAAATTGTTAATAAAAACAAAGATTTGGGAAAACAAATTACTAAATACATATTGAGCCATTTGGTATATCCAACCAGTTTTTCTTGAAAGTGCTGTCCACACAGTTGCCCCAGACCTAATTCGGGGAAAGACACGGGTCGGAGGTTTTAAATGAGAACCCTCTGGAAACAGAATTCAGTTCAATTTTCGCGCGTCCGAATAGCGCTCACCATCTGCTGAGACTTCCTGTCACCACAATCCTCCCGTAGGGGGCCATGTTATTTATGAAAAAACAGGCTCACAGGTCTCATTCACACAGATTGAAAAAATAACTCAACGAGTGTTGTATTCATTAGTGTCTTTGGTACAGTGGCCCACCAGGACATCGCCGGGTACTTCCGCTTGTACCTTATAACGCCGAACCTTCAATGAAGGTTGCTTTGATTTGTATTTTATTATTATTTCAGACCCAGTCACGAGACACCGCATAAAGTTGCAAGATCACTCTTCACATATGCAATAAATATACACCTCGTAATGCTAATACTAAGGAACTGTTCGTGGCTAGATCAGCCTATGACAGCCACTTCGGATGCTCTATTAGGCAATGGAATATAATAGGTGGTTGTCAGGGTGAATATAACAGCTTTTTGAGACAGTGCACTTTAACCTCAAAGGTTTTTCAGTGTGCCACCACAATCGGTGTTGTCATCTCGCGATGTTTTTTGAGTGGGTAGTGCAAATAAGTAGCCGAATATTGCAGTACTCAATCCAGTTCTGGTGTAGTTATTAACATCGTACATCACTTTAACCCCTACGTGCATTCTTTAACGACGCTTTTAATTTGTTTTAAGAGAATACAATGACAAATATCATTGTTATTACCGATATTCCATATAATGTAGAAGAGACACTTTTTCTAAAAATTATAACACACAATATGAATAAATCGGAATGCGATTCACCCCTAGGTCGAGCGACACTGGGCGTGTTCACATCAGTAAAAGTACTTCTTTTATTTTTAGGGGTATCCGAAGTCAGTGATGAAGCTTACAGTAAGTAGAAAATTTTTAAAAAATAACTTGACAGCGACAGGTCCTCAAGTGCGATGTTTCATCTCTCATAGCAAAGCGCTGAATTGTTTTCTTGCGAGACATTCTTACAGGGCATGTGGCATGTATTGTTTAAAACCGAGCTGTGTTTTGGAATGACACGTGTTACGTTTAATTTCAAGAATATCAAAGGGAAAATTTGAGTAAAATGAGCCTGCCTAAATCGAATAGGTGAAGACCTAAACCCCCAAGTGGCGGTCAGAACTTACCGTTAAATTCTTGAATATATTCTTGCCAATCTGTCTCTTCGCTTCCTCACGTGGTCCAGGCGCTTAGAGGCTTCAATAGCTAATGCGTATCACAACCACAGCACTCAGCCGTAATTGCGTCGCAGTACACAGCCACGTACCCAGCCGTGGTTGCACACTGCTTAGTTTGGTACAATACTCATATGCGTCAGCCATGAAAAAACGTTGTGAGATTTGCTCGCGTAGAGAATAGCCATGTGCAGCGTTGTGACAAGGGGGAGGATGAAATTACGAAACTAGCAACTCAGCAATTGAGGACATGTCATAGGTGCACAAATCATTGCCTCAGTGAAACTAGGCAGTGTTTGCGTTATTTGTAATGCTTATGTGGTTCTGACGAATAGGACGTTTATTGTAAAACGGCTGCCAGACACTTGTTTTTAATATTTACCGGCTTAAGGCTTTAGAGTTTGAAACTCAACGTTCGCCCTAACCATCTATGTTAGCGCTACTTTCGAGCAATTTTGAAATTGAGCTTTGAAACCGCATAATCAATGCCTCAGTCATTGGACGACCCACCCTGTGTTCTGGTTTACGATGTAGGATAATAAATTGGTTCGTTCAACTTAATGATACGTGGTGGCATACCCACCCCGCCTTCTCCATTAGCTGCACATGAACCTTTCAATAGAACCGTTATAAAGTGAAACTTTCGGAACCAAACTACAGCGCGGATAAACAACTCAGATTACGTGTTTCTTACCAGCTTACTTGGGTTGCGGTGGGACTGTAATAGCATTGTTTATAGCGGTGACAGAAAGAGGACCTTACGATAGTGAACCATTGCTAACTCTGGTACTGCACCATGCGTGCGGAACGTTTGGGGCAGGTGCTATTCATAGGGTGCAGTCTGAATGTGAACACTGTTGCTTAGTTATCAGAGTACATATATAGCTGTTTTGTATACAATAAACCGACATTCACCTCGGACCACACTTTTAGACGTATCATGGAGGACGCACATGCTGATAACTTGTTTTAACCCATACATCAATTTTTTCTGCTTTTCCCTGTGCGAGTGAAAGTGAAGGAGAGGTAACTGGGGATTGCTGCACGGCAATCTACAGCACTAATTTAGCTGGTCTTGTTCTGTTTTGATAAATGTGTTCTATCATGTGCGAACTGAAGCCCATAAAAATTATCAAACACCTCGCACCAAGAGAACTGATAGTATTGCATTTCCTGCAATTACAATGGGAGTACCACTTGACCACTCTATCTCTTTACACAAGTATCCCTCCATAGTACTAACCCTTCACTGACGCTTCTAAGATTGCTGCCACAACGTCAGTTAACTGTAGATGGACCTGTACTAACCCTTCACTGACGCTTCTAAGATTGCTGCCACAATGCCATTTAACTGTAGATGGACCGCCCTTCACTCGCTGGGACATTCTACAGGAAATCGCCCAACAGTCTCACTAATCCATAAACTTCATGAACTCTCTTCGCGTTGCGATGACATTGCAATCAAGTCGGTCGTGCAAAAACGTGTTGCTCAAGCAACCAGAGTTACTCAATATATCCTGTGACTCTGCAAGCAACTGCTGAAGACAAGATAACAATATCAGCCTGCCCCCAAAATTTTACCAATATAGTAAGTTCGCTTTCTGTACACAGCCGTGCCATGAGCAATAAAATTTCTAACCAGTGGGCTGCCGTTGCAGGACTAGGGTGTGACGTGTTAGTGCGGCATCTCTCATACAAGCACCTAAGGACTTTCTTGCATATTAGACTAAGGAAAAAACTCGGAGCACACATTAGCCGCGCAAACAGAAAAGAACCTTCGCCCTAGAAAACAACATATATAATACAAAACAGTAAGCAAAAGGATGTCTTCAAAGTGGCCTTATCCAGGTGACGCACCGGCCCATTCCCACCTTCACACCGGCTCTTCATTGCCGCTCTGCAGCCGTTGCGAGGGGTGTGTATCTGTAATTCTTTTCTGAATTCAATACAAAGCAGTAGACAAGACACGATGCACCCACCTAACTTCACAGACACCCGAATCCCCCTTGAAACGTGCACACATATCTACCACTACTTGAGCATACCCCACTCCAACCACAGCTATTTTTAACATACGATTCTGATTCCTGATGGTGCGTTTTCAGGTACCTAAGAATACATTTTACACCTTATTTGATATCCCGAATAATCATAGCCTTGCCCTACACATCAGTCACGTTCATTTCCTTTTAATTCATTTTACCTTTATTCTTACTAACTGATTTTAATATATGACTTAGTAAGTATCATTAGTAGCAAGTGTACACGCGAGTATTTTATTAACTTACCATGTGTATCTTAGTGTGTTATAAAATTTTATTGCTTTTGACATTGTGTACTTATGACGCATGTATGTTTTATGGCACTGTATAGTAATGAGAGTACATTTATTGTACCAGCATTACTTACACCAGTGAGAATGTATCTGTACTTTTTTTGTTTGATTAATTCCAGTGATGTGTAAGCGCACTGTAATTTATTTTCTTCTTCCTGTAAATTGTGAATGTTGCATCGTTGCCATTGTGTTCAAAGGCTCCTGGGCCCCTGTCAAGCTGCTCATTGCAGCTTTTAGCCCAGGAGACCATCCAGAGCTACACTTCTGTGTATTTGGTAATAAAATTTGACTTGACTTGACTTGACTTTGGACAACTCTAATTAACCAAAGTTGGGCGCTCCTTCCGTCATTCACCTCTCTCAGCTAAAACATATATTTATCTACATCATCAAAAAAATGCCGCCTAAACTCGCCATTGCAAGCATGTCAATCCCTCATCGCAAGGCTGTTGCCTCCCTACAGTGTTTAACGAGCACGTAGGAGACGGAAGCGGCTAGATCGGTCACCATGAAAGCTGCAGTGGCTGCCGTATGGGCAGAGGTAGACGCAGTAGCTTCAGAAGATGTGCACAGGACGAAAGTACCACTAGAAGGCCAGCGAGCATGTAGGTGGGCTTTGAATGAAATTGAGGTGTCTCCTGAAATTCGCAGCGTACCGCCCGTGCCTACTTTTTTGTTCTTACAGTCTGAGTTGAGTGGCTTCGCCGAAACTGAACCTATCGACATTATCCCTTTTGATGTTTTAAGAAGCAGGCCGGACAAGTACTTGCCTAACATACACAATTTACTGTAGTATTCGTCCAACTGGCACCACTAATAATAACACCACGGTCTCCGTGTGTTTGCTGGCGGAAATTTGGTGGCTAAAATATTTCAATAGAGAGAAACACGGCAACGAAGTCTAACTAATCCGCTCTCCTGCCAATCGAGTGTTAGCACAAGCATTCGCCTTAAAGACACGAATTTTGTAGTAACTTTTTGTCATCGTAATTTTCATCTTCTTAATTTTATCTCATTCGAGCAGCCACTCTACGATTTGGTAAGTTTCAAATATTCAAAATATCCCTTCTCAAGACCAGGTTTGTATCAAATATCATCCATCTTGGCAAAGCACACACATGTTGTCTTGCAAGATATGCTTAAAAATCACACAGAGTAATGAGTAGAATGATAAAGCGTTATCAGATGTCGGTGACATGTCGTTTAGGGATACGTACGTAAACTTAGGACGCATGGGAAACTACATCAAAATCTCCTAGTAGGCTCAGGCGACTGCATGTCAGATAGTTAAATTAGTCTAATTGTTTCTGGTGATACACCTAGCCGTTTCTTGATGCGGCACGAGCCGTAGTAGTCGCAAATACTTTATACCTGTGGTAACCCTAACACCTTTTATTTGCCGCACGGCTCAATGCCATGTCGTGGGCTGAATTTTTCTCGGACTGCAAACCGACAAAATTCGCCGAGTTCACCTTTCACGCCACCTGAGCACCGGGGTTAAAAATATTGCTCGAGTGGGCAAGAAGTATGTGCAGCTTTATGGTCACTTGACGGACAGGCTTGGCGTATTCGGAAGCTGTGAATTGGGAATAGCATGGGGACACGGGGCAGCCCATTACAAGCTATGCATACCTTGCTTATAGGAGTGCATTTAGCCGTGCTGCATATGAAGTGTGATAGATGAGTTCAATGGGTAAGTTACCCAATGATGACGTTAGATCATGGGGAATGTTGCTAGCCCAAACACGGCACATGACAAATGCCGTTCGGTAACTGGGAATATAATGTTATGACGGAGCAACCAAAGTCGTACGGGGCGTACGACTTGCTTGTTGTTTCTATAGAGATCTGAGACAGTAACGTCTTGTCCTCGAGTTAGCCATTTAACAACCGGGAATTACTGGAGATGGGTGAGCAGTGAATCTGTAATAAAAATTCGCGGACACCTAAGCTTCACCTTGAACGTTGAACAGAGTAGCACTATCAAAGTCGCCGATGCGAGAGTCTCTAGTGTAACGCGGCACATATACGCGGCAAAAATCATGAGTGAACCTAGAGCGATTGTGAACTACGTTGCGTTACACACTACCGTCCTCGTCAGGCAGACCTAGAAGAGTTGGCTCGAGTAAAACCTTTCAGCTCCTGCTCACAATCGCTATGTTGAGCCAGCGACTTTCGACCTCAGAAGATGCGTTCAGGTGTCACAGGTGTTGCGGCGATACTTTAATGTCTGATTTTTCTCTCTAGGTCAACGCCGCTAACGGCGGTGTTTTTTTGGCCAAACTGAACACTGGAGTCCACTCGCTGAAAATCAGCGCTTGGTGACACCATCACCGCTTACGTTTGCCCGTTTCGGGCCACTTCATACGGACAGTGGATGGAGTTGTCGAAGGCTCATTGCCCGCCTCATGGTGCAGTTTTACCTGTCCAATGTATTGTTTTTAGGTTGATACGCGTCGCAGCGCTTAGTTATAAAAATGGGTCCAGAGCAGAGTAGAAAACTTCGCGAGTCGTACTTTGCCCCTTTAGAATGATTTCTTCGGTGACCACACAAAATCGGTCATACCAGTTGGCTATGCTTATTATAGGTATCCCAGGTTTCCAACCCCAGATTATATCAAATTTTACGGTCAATTCACGAAGTTGTTTGTTGGAACCCTAGGCGGTACGATTTAGACACACTGGCAGCAATCCACTGGGTATTTAAATGACAAGCGTGTTGTACCTCGTTGACATTACCGAATTATTCCTCTGTACACTGGATTCTTCCTTTTCATAACCGACATTAATGAATGGCAGGAAATACACAATTATTGTGAACATTTCTTGCTAGAGTAACGAATAAATCAGTTGTTTGTCGTCTAATTGTCCTGCGTTATTCTTCCCAGCCCTTTGTGCGCCCTACAAGCTATTGTGATTACTTTATGACTACAAGCATCTAGATAAGTGTAGTTTCCAGCCACAGGGGCTTACGTATGTGCGAGTGGAAAATACAGTTGCTCCGCATTATGTAGAGAGGGGAAGGGTACGGAAACGAGGTTAGCGGGCACATGGATGGCTTCTCGGAGAAGTTTGCCGATCTTCTGGCTTCGCGTAGTTACCACCTACATCGATTTCATTATTGTGAATGGTTGCAGAGACTGGACGAGACCACGTCTTCAGCGATCCTTGATACTCAGTGTAGTGCTCGCGGAGCTAACAAAAGTGTAAATGATGCCGAGCTACTCTCGCGTCCATTCATTCAGAGGGGGTTGGTAAAATATTTAAAAAAAAAATCACGAGGAACGAGTACAACCAATCAGTACTCCCGTTTCTCGAATGATACCAGAAGCTTTCACCTTAGTCAGATAAATTTTCTCTTTTTAATTTTTTAGGTGCTCAGACACCTCCTGGTGACGGTAAGTTCAAAATCGTGGTATGCATCACTTCGCATGAAGAACTCCCAAATAAAAAACACATAGCTCCTTTCTTGAAAGAAGGTAGGTTAATCCATGGCTTCCGCATCTTAGAAGGACGAGAAGGATGTTCTAGGAAGGAAAATTGTTTTCGTAGGCAGCTTTGAAGGCAGATAAAAACATTTCATATGCTAAATCGGCTTGTTGCTGAAACAGGTTATAAAACCAATGCAACTTGAGTTAAAGTCCAAAATAAAACTGCTTTGTGCGTGTCCAGCTGACCCAGTCGGTAAACATGCGTTTCACTGAACCAATGACGGCATCAGCAACGCACAGAAATCGTCGCTTTATATCATCGCTCGTAGTCAAGCCATTAACTTTGGTCATGCAAGATATGCTTAGTCGGAATATTATGGGCATTATATTTATTGCATAGACGCACGACGCTGCGTGCGTACCGTGGACACGATACTATTGTAATGCCTTGGTGTCTAAGAGATCACGCCAACCCTGGACATCGCGAAACCATAAAAATTGCGGATAACTGCCGCCTTCATTAACAGATGGGGAGAAACAGTTTCGAAGTCCGCCATGACTAAACCACGCCTTCCTCCATGCTTTTAGCTTGGCTCACCTGTCTGGCTTTTGGCACCAGCAACTTCTCCGGTATTGAGCGGTAAAATGCTGTCGGAGTTTTAGCAAATCTCGTTTTGAACAAATCACTCCTTCACCTTAGGAGCGTTCCCATGGGAGCGACATTGTTTAGGTCTAACTACTGAAGATTTGCGTCCATCGTTATCGTCTAATGTGCATGGGCCCTGCGGCATATGTAAGGAAGTTGTTTGGCAGTTCATTTAGTATGCTAAGCACCGAGATAATGCCAGGATCAAAAACCCACCATGAAAGGTCATGTGCTACAAATTAGCTCTCTGCTGAAGCCACATCGTGAACGCAGAAGGACGAAGCGTCTTTTTGTATCGCCCTTGCGAAAAGATTCCGAGGCTTTGATGCTGGCAGGTCTTTTCGTCTCAATAATGAAGCCTTAGTTGAATTGTTTTTTTATCTATTTATTAAAATTTTACTTATTTGTTTGCGTAAATCGTGCTTAGGATATGAGCGGGGCGTAAAACGGGTAGTCGGCACTTGTTAAGATTGCAAGGAAGTAAGCCACACAGTAAACAGTACCGTAAATTGAAAAAATGATGCAAATTGAGGAGTGCTTACAAGATCTAGGCAAAATCACGAAAGAATTTGAGACAATAATTAGGAATGCAATAACGGCCGAGAAACTACTGGAAGGCGAGAACTAACAAAACTTTGGAAATAAGGCGAGGAAAACTTCACCTATTGTTGCGTCTACTTAAAGGGACACTGAAGTGAAGTTGTCAAGCTCCCGTTTTTGCTTGCACTGCGTAGACTGGCTCAAATTAGCACACTTTTCATCGTTTATCCGGTTGACAAATCGGTAATTATTTTACAAAGCGCGAAAGAAGAAAAACTACCATGCGCGGTTTGCGGCGGCCGCACCAACTAAGGCTGTGACGTTGGGAGGAGGGGCGCCGTGATTGGACGATGCCCAAGGTTAGCAATCACACAAGTTTCGGTTTCGGTTCTGTAAAACATAACCAATGGCGTTGTTGGATGGGCATTCTCAATATCTCAGTAATCACGGCGCTTCTGCCATGTTGTCGTAGCATTCACTAGCCGAGACCTACGCAGTGCATGAACGCCCTCCGCGTACCCGCAGACGCCCAAATGTCATGCGCTTTTCCCCCATATTTGGAGCTTGCCTCCCTCATGCCTGTATCGTAAAAAGCGTGTTCGCACCAGGCCGAGGGTCTGTTGAATCTGGCCTGTGCCCACTGCCTGCAAGCAGTCGGTGCTTTTGGCAACAGCACGCCAACGAGAACTCGCTAGCGCGCCAGTGCCAGCCTGCGCGCGTTTTGTGAACTAGTTCGTGTAGCCATGAACGTTGCGGCCCAAAAAAAGGTGAACTCAATATAGAAAACATCGGCGGAAAACAAAAAAAGTTAACTTACAAAAAAAAGCACGTACCCGCGGGGATTCGAACTCGTGATTTGCAAAACATTCGCGGTGACATACCTAGCACCCCAGACCACTGAGCCACGGAGCGGGACGCGAAGGCCCTGCTAATATAGGGTATATATTGTATAACCGGTTTACACTTTTATTTAGTTTTGGCATTTCAAGCAGCTTAGGTGACTATTTGTTGTACTGCGATCGTGCAGTAAGCGTCGCCCGAGTTTCCACAGTAGCTCACGTCTAGCAATTGCATTTCGTAGACGGAAAAGCGTTCGCAGATGCGTAGTAGTGCTGCTGACCGCTGTGCTTGTTCGCCCAGCGCAAAAAAGTGCTTCCCGCGCCCTAGTTTTACGCTGTACGGTAAAAATATCAGTTGATTTTATTTCCTTAGTACCTATATTGACTTCGCTGACTCTTCTCCCGCCTTCAAGAGGCCTTATATTTTCCTACTGGCGTACCAGTCAGCGAAGCGTCGCATGTGCGCTTGTGCAGCGCGCTTGTGTGAAGCGACCTTGACTTGGAGCTAGATACAGTGTACAAACAAACCAAGTAAAGAAAGGCACATTCTTCCATTCACAACGTGTCCTGGATTCGTTTCAACTAAGCGAACGAATTGCGACCAAGCAATTTTTTTTAACCTCCTTGATTGCGACGACCCGCCGGCGGCCGGCGGACGAAACGCTGGGCCGACTGACTCTGTCGGCCGGGGAGCCGTGCAGTAGCGCAGCCGTGGCGCAGCCAATTGCCAGCTCATCCCCTCCTGACGTCACACGAAAACGCCACAGAAAATGGGCGAGCGTAAAGAGAGGAGGACAGCATTTTCGAATTAGTTTTTCTACTAAATAAAATCGCGTAAACGAGCCTAGAGTGGTCGAAAAATGGCCTGGGGACTCCGGACTACAATTTGCGCTAGTAATCCCGCAATGTTTACATATCACTTCAGTGTCCCTTTAAGGATATTTTCGGTAACCGATTAGTGAGAAGCATTCCAAAGCACAAGAAGCGGACTTGAGCATTAGGAAATAAAATAGAACCAAGTGATAATTGCATCTATGAACGGTTACAAATGCAAGCCCTTGCAGCAAATATATGTATATATATATATATATATATATATATATATATATATATATATATATATATAACACAGAAATAAGGGTTGGCAGTCGAGAATACCTCGGAAAGCAAAGGGGAGGATGTGGTAGATCATTGAAACAGATTAAGAATTTGGAAAGAAAGAAAGAAAGTGAAGAAAAAATGCCCGCCAGGTGGGATCCGAACCCACGACCTCCAGAATACCGGTCTGGTGCGATAACCACTACGCTACCGGCGAGGCGATTTTCCCATTCACTTTCTGGGGTATTTATGTTAGGTATGTTTGTTTCCTGTGCTTGGGGGTGGTAGCCAGCGCCATTCGGACTAATCGGGGTGAAGGGGACCTTCTTTTTAACCCCCGGGTCGTGACTCGAGTGTCTACGACATGTCCAGAGTGGTCGACCAGCTTTGAACCCTCTTAAGCTCCCTTTGGCAACAAGACTGCCAGGCCTCTGTTCTGGCAGTCTTGTTGCCAAAGGGAGCTTAAGAGGGTTCAAAGCTGGTCGACCACTCTGGACATGTCGTAGACACTCGAGTCACGACCCGGGGGTTAAAAAGAAGGTCCCCTTCACCCCGATTAGTCCGAATGGCGCTGGCTACCACCCCCAAGCACAGGAAACAAACATACCTAACATAAATACCCCAGAAAGTGAATGGGAAAATCGCCTCGCCGGTAGCGTAGTGGTTATCGCACCAGACCGGTATTCTGGAGGTCGTGGGTTCGGATCCCACCTGGCGGGCATTTTTTCTTCACTTTCTTTCTTTCTTTCCAAATTCTAATCTGTTTCAATGATCTACCACATCCTCCCCTTTGCTTTCCGAGGTATTCTCGACTGCCAACCCTTATTTCTGTGTTATTTTCAACGAGCCCCTCATTTCCTATTCTGATTCGCTATATATATATATATATATATATATATATATAATAATAATATTAATAATATACATATATATATATATATATATATATATATATATATATATATATATAAGGTTAGTAGAGGCAGAGACAAACGAGAAAGACGTAGAAAAAAGAAATAAGTTTACTGACGTTTCAGGGAGAGGACTCCCTTTCTTCAGAGTACAAACTGAGTTCGTTTCAGAGTTATATATATACAGATAATGTAACCAGGGTGAAGGGAAGGTAAGAGGAGGGAGGGTATGTACACATGGGTCATGGTTGGTGGGTAGCAAAAGAATGAAGAGAGAGCGGGAAAATAAATTATACAATGATAATAAGAACACACAGTAACGCGGTACGAACATGGGAAAAAAGAGAGAGAGAGAAGAACCAAACACAGAGAAAAAATAAATAATTAAAAAAATAATAAAAAATAAATAACAAGGTAATTTGCCCCTCCCCCGTGGCAACGGGGGTGAAAGAGGGGTCAAAACAAGATATGCCCCCGCACGTGTTTGACATGGGCAAAAAGATTAGTCACGCGGAACGAAGAAGTTCCAAAGACGATATGCAAATGCACAGAAAGGGCAAACATCTGCCCATACACACCCGTTCTAAGAATCCGGGTAAGGTCATTGAAACAAGAGACACGTAGCTTCTGTTGGTGGGAGGCAAGAGTCGCGCTCAAAAGCGCCCAAACAAAAAAAAGTTGAGAAGCCTTTCCTGCAACCGGCCTGTTCTCGTGGCTGTTGAAAGTCCAAGGTGGCACTTTTGCGATTGAGAACCACCTTTGCATGTGACTTGTAGGAAACTGATAGCAGGCTGATTGGCCTGTTTTTTAAGCTCTTTGGCATCACCCTTCTTGTGTAGAACTAGATTTGCCTTGTTCCACGCCTCTGGCCCTATTAAATATCTCATGCGCGGCAAAAATAGGGCTGCAAGCTTTCGTAGCACAGCGTGCCATCCGAGGCGCAATATATCAGCCGTAAAATACCATCTTCTCCTACACCTTTGCCTTTCTTCATTGCTTTGAGCTCCATTGCGACCTCATCTGTCTTAATCGTGGTACCTGACCGACACTGGTTACAGAAAAACGCCTTTGAGTCAGGGAAAGAAACGGACAGTTTTGTGTAGACTTTCTCGGCTACTTTTGGTATATCGCTGATATTGTTCTTTTGGCACTGGCTTCCCGGAGTGCATACATTTTATTTTTGCCAAAAGTCAGATTCTTTCTAGTTGCTTTCCAACTTCCCGGTTGTTTTCGTGTTGCTTGGATTTTTGCAACGTTGAATGCAAGGATGTTGGCATTCTTGCTTTCAGTGATCAATTTGGATCATTCTGCAATTTTGGTCGGTCCCACGCAATGCATACTTGCGTTTTTCGACGCTTTCCAATAAGGCCACATAGTTTTCTGTGATAACTTGGATTGCAATGTTTGCTGTTTTATTCATTTGGCTAGTGGTGACTGAACGACCGCATTTGGGAAATGACAACTCAGCGTGTCGAGGTCATTGTTTTGATTAAACAAGGGGAACTGTCTTGAAGTAACAATCATCATTTTTTCACACTGTTCATTTCATAGAGGGCCGATTAGGTATCTCCCGCTTTTGCATCTCTCTTCTTTCCGTACTTCAATACACGCGGGTATTACTTCTAACCACCCTGTGATCACTTCTCGTTGTTTACTGTGAAGGATCCTCCTTCCAGTGTGAAAGGTTCGCGAACCTGACCCCGCCCGACGAAGCAACGCCGACACATAAGGAACAGAAATCACCGGTTTATTCCGGGAAACAGAAAGACATGTGGAAAAAAAACATTCGCATGGAACAGAATGATCATGGGAGCATCGCGAAATAATAAAGTCAACTGCCTCCCCTGTGCAAAAAATAAGACGTGGCGTCCCCAACACTCGCAAATGTTTCCTAGTCGATTGTCCTAAACCATGCCGTCCACGTACACGGATCCACGTAGTGCCCGATTGCAAAGGTTCGGGGTTGCGGCTCACGGCCTCTTTCCGCTCCCTTCCCGGCAATCCGCTGCGGCCGGGCTGTGTCGTCCAACGCACCCCGCTGCTGTTGTGAGCGCCGCTTTTAAGCCACTTTGTTTGTTGTCCGCATGTTTTGTGCTTTATGCGCACTGCACATGTATGTTGCGGCTCACTGTTCAACGCACACGGGCGCACGGGCACATGACGCGCTGACGTCACAATTGGTGTTTGACGCGTGCTCACTGCACTGTAATCACCCTACACGTGTGCACGTAGGGGCTGCATCCCTATAACTGAGAGAAGCATTTACTTTCATTACACGCTCAAAGTTAGGGTAGTTCGGGCAAGTCGCGGCTTCTTCTGAACACCCAAGAAAAGTGATCATATCGACAGAAACAAATGACACCCCAATAACCGGCAGCGCGAAAGAGAAACCTTGCTACCTTCTTTTACAGACATCCACTACATCCGGACCGCGCGAGCGGCGTAGCCTACTGGGAAACAACGACGCGAAAGAATGTGTATCGGTGATAGCCCCTCCGCGAACATCCGCTCCGCGGTTGCGTTGACAACGCAACCTCTGGCCTGTAGAGCGCGTAAAATGTTTGTCGGCATGAAGACAGTACTCAACACGAATAGCGCTGATAGCCCCTCCACCAGCATCACTGTGTTCCCATACAAAAATGCCTTATGGGCGTCTATAGAAAAATGTATGGTGAGCTATGGCTGCCTATGGGTCCCTATGGGCACCCATAAAAGTGCATAAATTAGGCTATAGCCTGCTATTGAAGTTTTTATGTATCCTGCACTAAATAATGTAAATCATAAAATTCTCTTTAGACGACTATAGAATATCCTAGTATGTTTAGTCTATAGAGTCACAGCCATGCAAGCTACTGTAGCCAGCTAAAGAAAAATCTAAGGCTTCAGTTTTATAGACCGGCCGCGACAAAGATCTTTTGGCTGGCTATAGACCGTTGTTTAGCTTTAATTCTACAGACTTGAAACCATTCAGCTGTCTTTTGCCAGCTATTGAAAAGAGTTCGTCCTAAAGCTAAAGAGAGAAAGCCATAAAAGCTCATTTGGCTGGCTATAGGCCGTTGTTTAGCTCTAACTCTACAGATTCAAAACCATTGAGGTGTCTTTTGCCAGCTATTGAAAAGAATTCGTCCTAAAGCTAAAGAGAGAAAGCCATAAAAGCTCATTTGGCTGGCTATAGGCCGTTCTTAAGCTCTAACTCTACAGACTCAAAACCATTGAGCTGTCGTTTGCCAGCTATTCAAAAGAATTCGTCCTAAAGCTAAAGAGAGAAAGCCATAAAAGCGCATTTGGCTGGATATAGGCCGTTGTCTAGCTCTAAGTCTACATACTTGGAACCATTGAGCTGTCTTCTGCCAGCTATTGGAGGGAATCTGCCCTAAAGCTAAGGAGAAGCACCCAGAAAAGCGTCTGCGGCTGGCTACAGCGCAACATATAATTGTAAACCTTTAGACGTGTGACAATTGAGCAACATTTAGCCGGAATTAGGAAAGCGTTTGGTGCAGAATTTACAGGCCTGCATCCATAAAAGCTTCCTTAGCTAACTACATAGTGACAAGTCTCCAAGTCTCCAGCCGCTAATACAAAAGGTATTAGCCTATAAAGGTATAATTCAAGAACCCACTAAATCTTCTTCTGCTGGTTTCAATATGACTTATGACGCGTAATTTATACACTCATGATTTACCTAGCTACATCTACAGCACAGACTGAATAACAATGATGAGGTTCATAGGCCGGTTTTTGTTCAATAACGTTATTATACCGTTATTATATTTTACCGTTATATGTTATTATACCGTTATATGTTATTAAATAACGTTATTATATTTATTATACCAACAATACGGGAAAAGTACAATTAAAGGCTCAAATTCAGGTTGCAACTTTGGATACTGTGCGTCGGCAAAGCTTGCAAATGAACGTCGGCCGAAAGACGTATAAGTTCGGAGAATTCTTCCTGTGTGGCCTTCACTGCCACAGTCAAGTGAAAAAGCGGGCTTCTCTGAAAACGGCCCTGAATTTGCTCCAGTTTGCTCTGAAAAAGCAAATTGGAAAGAACTTTCGCGGCCCCCGGTACGTGCGGGCGCAGTCAGAAATATGGTGGCATCTGCGAACAACCGCATTCCTTCTCCCGCGGAGCCCACCTTGAAATTAGTCATTGAGAAAGTGGGAGAGCGACCCAAAGGAGGCACGGAAAAGAAATTCTGGGAAGCGTTGAAAAGGTAGAGGGGACAACGACCGGCCGGGGAGGGGCGGCGTGAGTGCCCCGCGCGTCGACGCTGTAACCCGGTCGTGCGAAGGGAAGTTTTCGTTGAAAAGAGGGTCAGGCGTTCCGTGCTGTGTTAGTATTCGTGCGCGCAGCAACGTCAATGACAGGCAATTTTCTCTTAGTACTGATCACAGATGTAGTTTTTTCGGATGAAGAAAACAAAACGTTAGGTGATGTATTTGCCAAATAAAATAATTACAAGAAAACAAGTTAGAAAAGGGTCGACAGATGGGCACGTATCTCCGCACTATTCGCTAGCGCGATGGACCTGCTTATACCAGGATGTACTCAGTCAGCCACATCTCGTCTCCTTGCTTATGTGCGCGTGCATGGCACGTGTTGCGTAATGCTAGGAATTTACGACTCGACTTCAATGTGTTCGTGTTAATGGTGTGACGCCAAGCAAATGTGCCGCTTTCTGTCGGAAATTTCGGTGTTTACGGTGACAGTGTTACAATTAATTCAACATCAACTCGAAGTTATTCGAAAATGGATACCTGCGATACCACGAAAGGAATTTCATCGTACGCAAAACACCAGGGTGAGTGATCTTACGAACTGAAGAGGCTGTATTGTGCGAGAAATGCAGGACTTTTTTTGGTGTTCAAGAATACGTTTCCAAGCTACCCTGCACCACATGGGCATTGCAATTTACACAGAAGTGAAGATTTCGCCGCGGTGATGAGACAAAGATAATTATTTTTTCGTGAACTGAGAAAATTTACAACTAATTGAACGGACTTGGAAAACGTTTTTTAATATTGCATTATGTGCGAACGTCTTCATTGTTTAATTAACAGTACATTTCCATTTTAGCCACCATACTTGCAACTTTGTGCATTGAGTACTGAGTGAAATGAACGACTTCTGAGTGTTCTATTTTCTGTGGACTACCCAGCACCTGTAGGTATATGCGTCTCAGTGGGCGTTCGTGGAAAATGTGCCGCGTAGTGTGGTTGTCGAGCGAATGACTTAAGGGTGAGCCAGAGTGTTGGAATGCGTGTGCTGTGTGTTTCGATCGGCGTATGTGAACAACAGTTTATTGGCGGCGAAGTAGTGTAGATAGTAGCCCTTTATGTAATGAATGGGATGAATAAACCCCTTGGTTTTGCTTTCCTTGTTTGCCTGTGTTTAAGCCTTTTGTGAATGAACACTGGTGACGTGTTTGCAATCGCAACCTTGCACTCCCCCTATATCGCTGAAGTTTCATGGAGCATATAGCCACACAACCTAAGTGCCACAGAAGTTCTAGAGATCCGCAAGGCTATATGCCGGCATGGCCGCGTGTTAATAATTTCTCAGAGGCTGCTGCTGTCGCTGTGTTTCAAGTAGTGGTGATTCTCTTCTGGCTGCAGCCCATGCAAAAATATCGTAAGGTCGGCTATTGAAAATCCTTCTTATGGTTGTCTTTAGCTATTTGGCCAAATTATGTTTATACGTTTCTATGGCTGTATTTAGCCATTTCTATGGATATTCCTATGGGTGTCTTTAGCTTCTTCTATAGCGATATCGAAAGAAGACCTAAAGAAAGCCATAGAACCGGCTATAGAACAAGCTAAAGACACCCATAGAAATGTCGATACGAAAAGCTAAATACAACCATAGAACCGGCTATAGAAGACCCTAAAGACACCCATAGGAATAGCGATACCAATAGCTAAAGACAACCATAGAACGGGCTATAGAAGACGCTAAAGACACCCATAGGAATAGTGATACGAATCGCTAAAGACAACCATAGAACCGGCTATAGAAGAAGCTAAAGACACTCATAGGAATGTCGATACGAATATCTAAAGACAACCACAGAACTGGCTATAGAAGAAGCTAAAGACACCCATAGGAATTGCGATACGATTCGCTAAAGACACCCATAGAAGCGTCTAAAGAATATTGGGCCAAATAGCTAAAGCCGTCCATAAAAAGGATTTTCTATAGCCGACCATAGAATATATTTGTATGGGTTGACAACGCAACCTCTGGCCTGTAGAGCGCGTAAAATGTTTGTCGGCGCGTGAAGACAGTACTTAACACGAACACCGCTCCTCCACTACCAGGAGAAGAGCAACAACGCGATAGAAGCCCTCTGCAACTGCTTCAAACACCGGACTCCCATGCATGGACCAGGCGGCATCTATGCGTGGTTGAAGGCACACGCTTAACTGTTTGCCTATGCCAATGCTCCCATGTTCCCTTATAAACCCATAGCGTCCTCTGCAGATGTCCAACGCTCGCACGTTTTTACGCCCAACGCAGTAACGGCGGTCAGCTAAGCGACACTGTTGCTGGTTGCCCAGTTGCCCGCGTATAAACGTCGCTGTCGCCAATATTAGTAACACCCAAACTCCGAAATAAAATCTTTCTCCTACCTCTTGGTTGCTACAGAGTTTGTGTATTCAGGTAGAGCTTGCAAACAGTACAAATGCATGCAATACGTAACATGAAGCGTATTGAAACAGGGTTACAATTATTTGAAGTTAGATACCTATATTCCCAAAACACTTTCCAACACGCAGGTCAAAGCCGATTTTGGCGAAACGCGCAGATTACTCCCCTTTCATATGCCCTTTTCGCTCGAAATATATGTGTAAACGTGTGGCTCTGATTCCTTAGTTTACATTTCTTCGCTCCAATGCTTTCTCTCGCCCACCTAAAGCGGCCAGTGAGGACCTGGAGGCGGTTGGTCAATGACTACGCTGGCCGCACGGGCTGCTGTAAGTGTTGTTTAAAGGAGCCATGAAGAGAAAACACAAGTTCGGTTCATTCCAAAAATTGCCTCGTGAGAACCATACTCGCACCACTTTGAACACAAACTTCGCTCAAATAAGCTACATAATTAGGAAAAAAGGGAATGACCATGAGACCAACCAGCTCATTTCCCGTAACAGAACCTATGATGTCACACGATAATGCTCTGCATTTGACGGAGGCCGGCAAAAGCAAACGCAAGTTAGGCGGGGCTTACCAGTTTGCATAGTGAGCTATATGCCCGTTAAACATACTGCACATTCCTTTTATGACACTAAGAACGGTGGAGTAAACGGTTGAAGTTCCGAATAAACACGCAAGCGTGTACACCAATGCGCACAAAACTACCGCCAGCCGAACTCGACATCTCGCCGTAGTCGCCATCGCAACCGCCGCGCAGACAAATTTTCGGGTTCGAGGCTCTTCGGGGCAACAAACCGCTCTAGCACGCACAGCCGCGACCTTGCTTGGTATCGTAATTTCTTCACAGGAGGTTGGCCGTCATATCGCCAACCAGCAAAGGTAAAAATAGAAACGAGGGGAGTAAGGAACAGCAAGCAGCGACGAGATAGTGACAGTCGTCGCAGTTACGGAATGGTGCTGGCTTGCTGCTATGTTAGGAGCTCGTTTCCAGTTTACAACCGCTGAAAACTTCAGTTTGTTCAAATACTTTACAATGAAATTTCGTTGCTACGTTTTGAAATGTCCATGTAGTACGGGCAAATCTTCGAGAGAGTGCGACATCCCCGCCGGTGAGGAGATCTCATTTCATGTGCTGCCCAACGACGAACCTCGGCGAAGCAAGTGGCTACGTTTTGTGAACTTTGAAAACGGAGGAGAAAGAGAGCTAAAGGAAGTACGAGTGTGATCGCTTCATTTCCGAGGAAGTGATTACGGCAGGTACCCTTACGTTAGCTCACTCCTGGGACATGCTGGCGCTCGTCGCCGACATCGTCAAATCGCCGTCAAAGCGCTCTGACCTTGGGGAAAAAATGCCGTACACACCGCACATTGACGCTCGTATCTTTCGGGTCGAAGCAGAGAACTTGCGCGAACGGCTTTCCATACACGACACCGGCTAAACTGGCATAAGCGATACTGCTACTGAAATTGAACTATTATTAACCGTAATAAAAATACGGCACATACCTACCAGTCTGTATTCGCCCGTCGCGACGGGTCTGACGAGGCAGCGGTGCCGACGTCTGGGCGTTCGTCTGTTGTGGCTATCGCGGAATGGCCGCTTTTCGGTCCATCCGCGTATCCCACAACTCCTGCCGCTCGTGCACTTAGAAGCATTGAGCGTTCAAGTGGTGTGAGGTTGTTAAATGCAAGCCCAAGCTTGTCGGCGAGAGTTTTGTTCTCCGGATCAGGCGATTCCATGACTAAAGCTGCGGGTGCACTAAGTTTACTAGTATTTTTTAAAATGGCCGCCGTCTCGGTTTCGGCACGAGTTCCGGTTCCTGTTTGATACCCGTGTGTGGGTGCTATATGGAGTCGACATATTAAGTATCTGTTTCATGAACCGGCTCGTATGACGCCATTGTTCACGTCACGAAATGTGCAATTTAGCGGGAGATTTACAATTTTGGCTTAAATTGCCCTATTTCTCAGTGAATAAAGCATCATTTGCTTCCGGGAAAGCGCTTAGGGTACTATGAAACACCTAATCTTTCGAATAAAACAAACTTTTGTTTTCTCTTCATGGTCCTTTAAGAACCCAGCAGCCACACAGGCTATAAACAGAAGAAATTGATGGTATTGTGTGTAACCTGTTCGTAATCAGGTTTCTCATGCATCTTTCTAAGAAATACCGTGGGTACGCACGCTATTTCTTCTATTTATCGTATCAACTAGAAAAAACTTGAGGAAGTGGATGGGACAGCTACACCAGACCACTCGCCTGCCGGGCTTCTAAAAAACGCCAATCTCAGCGTGCGGCCGTTGTGCTAGAAACGGAGGTGAAAATAAAAATTAAACGCCATCAACCTTCATAATCAAACCTACCTCAGGGCCCTCTATTTCACAAGCTCCAACAATTTTTTATAAAAACGTTTTTATTTTTGTTTCAGCTACAGCCTTTGATGGTCAGCCGTACGGTACGTTTGGAATTTTCAAAAAACCTTGACTGGATGAAGTTTTTATTTAAATGTCTCTCATTGCAAAGCACAGCAGTGTCTTCTTGCATGCAATGGTGTGTTATATAAGACCATTCTCTCTACATGCGCAAAGTGAATTAACCCCACTTGAAATGGTCAAGAATGTACAATTAAACTGAACAACTGAAGCACCGCCAAGCGTTACGGGCGTCTACTGCCGTAGGCTTGGTTGTAAGATAATTTTAATGGGTGAGCCAGGACAACCAACACCCCCAAAACGGACCCTGCACCACTGCAGCAGAGATACTCTGATTTACGTGAGTGAGACGACTTTATTATCTTTATTTTTTTCACGTGCATGGAATCCAGCTGATCCACGGTATGGTAAGTATAAATGATTATGCCTACAGAAAGCAACCCTTTATCAGCAATGCTCATCTCTCCTACCAAAGATAGGACAGCTGTGTCGCTTTAAATCTTGTATCGCCGGCGAAGGGTAGTAAACACGATACCCGCAATTACCAGTTTTGGAACATGGACGGACTTTTTAAAACCGGATCTGGGCTTCGCCTTTTCCGTATATACCTACGACTGCTGGTAAGAAGGCTGCCCCCTAACTTCCGTAGGGCTATACAGTTCTGGTAAATCGAGGATGACCACAAACCGAACTGTGCTTTGAGGAGCATGTTTCATATTCTTCAGTAATCCCAGGCAAGGTATTGCGTAATCAGCGAGGGAATGAAAGCCAAGGTGGGTGAGAATACACGTGCGAGTCGAACTTTATAGTTCACCGTTGACGCTCCTACTATATATCTAATCATAAAGGTCAAACCCTATTGAGGCGGCGCGAGCATGTCAAGAATTTAATACAGTCTCGGATGCAAACCTTGATACTCGGAATGAAAGGCTACCCAGCACCGGGGGGTGTCGCCACATACGTTTTGTCTAGGCCTGTACACGGCTTAGTGGTGTTGAATTTACTAACACCGTCGCCCGTGCGCTGAAGCTTGAGGCGTCCCTTCAGTGTACAGTCGGCACGTGCAGTTGTGTGGTCATGAAAACAACTGTGTGGGGTATTGTAACAGAGCATTTTCTCGAATGGCAAGAGAAAATGGCCACCGTACCAGATGGTAAAGTGCGCACTCGCTTTTTGAACAGGGATAAGAGAGAAACCTTTATTTCAAAGAATGAAGTCCGAGTGTTAGGTGGCCTCCTTAGTGGGTGCTGATAAGCAGCAACACCACACAAGCGGGCCAATACCGCCGTCGCTGTGTCGCTGTCGAAATATTACCGGTCATGTAATATTTTATTTATTTATTTATTTATTTATTTATTTATATACCTTAAGGGCCTCTAGGGCATTACATAAGGAGGGATTATACAGTAATCAGTGACAACAGCAATTTTTTAGCAAGAAAAGAAGAAGACAAGAAAACATGCGCAGGATACACAGTCGGTCAACCAAAATAAGCAAAAAAAGAACGCAGCAAGGTTTTCACAGGCGAGCACATTGAAAAAGCTGCACGACACGTTATACAGCAGCAAAAAAAGTGGCAATGACTAAGATTGTGGATCACATTCAAGGAACGCAAATAATGCAGACTGGAAAGATGATTGCTGTGCATGCGTTACAATGCTGGCAGGCAGAGCATTCCACTCGGTTATCGATAATACCAGGGGTGAGTATTGGTGCTTTTTTGTGCGAGAAAATATAGCTTCAATTTTATGATCATGGTCAACGCGTGCGGAAATGTACAAAGCAGGGTGAATAAACGTACGGCGGAACGGCGAATCACTGTAATATAATTTGTGTAAGAAAGATAAGCGGAAATATTTTCGGCGCATGGCAAGAGGTGGGAGATTTGCCTGGCACTGGAAGCCGGAGCTTCAGCACTTTGTTTTGTCTTATATTGGTAATAATAATTAGGTATATTATGTTGAAATAAGTTCCGCGATAATGCCGGCAAGTCATTGGAGTAACGGTTTCCTAACGAAAAGAGCAGAGGGTGGGCGATGGCTCCGCCAGCAGCTGCAATATGTGCTTCCCTTGAATGGAGCTCTCTCGGTTTCTTCGGGCCAGCATGTTGTTCTGGACCCTGTTACTCTTTCCAAAGAGTAGAATAAAAAAAATGGTACGGACTTGCACTTGAAGAGCTTGCGGGGTCATGCGTTTCATAAGGTGATCAGATATGCACGTGGAGCTTTGAGGCACGTTCCAGAACTGCTGTCACGATCGCCAGTGTAGTACAGGACATGCGAGTTGCCCAGAGGTCATCAAAGGGTTATTTAGCAAATGCTAATAACGCAGTAATGGACAGGCGTTTCGGCGTTGAACACATCCCCATTGCCTCCACATTGAACTTCTCCAAATTGCACATTAAAGACGTGAAGGTTTGTGAAGCTTGAAAAAAAAAACTAGCATGCCCGGTTTCAATTACTCCGCCCCATCCCCAGCACACCAAGACAACGGCATTTTTGCTTTAACGTTATCGATCACAGTCACGTAAAATCAGTTTAACGCGACAAACACTAAACAGGGAAGTAACCAAAGAATACTAATTACACTTATTTCGAAGAGAATCTCAGACCATTATTTTACCGCGGCTTGGGACTCAGGCACGAGTTTCTTCCAGTCGACTGCTTCTGCTGCATGTAATGGGACGATTGGTAGATTTATTGATATGTAGTGCTTTCCCCGCGACTGCTGCAGAACCAGCATCGAGCAACGCGCACTGAAAAGCGTGAATTCCTTCCTTTGTACCGTTTTGAATACACCAGTAAGGGTTCATGCCACTGGGCCGGTACATCTGCCTCTGTTCAAAGTTAACCATTACCGTCCTCCCACGGGATTGTATAATAAAGGCTTTTCTAATTCTTATTGAGGTGACGTTAAACCGGCCACAATGTCGTTAGGCCTATCGCCCTTTGCTAGAGTTAATGCGAGGTAGCCGTGACGTAGAGCATCGTGACAGGACAAGCAGGATCTGTGGGTACCGGTCGACAGTTAAAGAAGTCATAGCACGTCATTAGACTTAGTGACAGGTAGTCCCACACCCAGGTCTCTGTGGTTAGCTACTCTACTAAGATTTGGGCAAGCCAGTTATAGGCTGACGAATATGCGACGTTGCTTAAAGGTTGACGATTTTTCACGTAATCAAACTGACCTGAGGTAGGCAAATAGCAAAAAGAAAAACCCATAGCTTGGTGACGACATCGCCGCCTTAACAGATCTCTTTGCACCTCCTTATGGGAACAGTGAGCTTAGTGGATTTAAACCTTATTGGTTTAGTACCACTCGTCCAATGTAATAGTTGAGTTTTCTGGTCGAGCGTGCAGCCTTGGTTATTTTTTATTGACGGCACAAAAAACACCCGGCGCGGTTAGCGGCCTCATCGTCAACTACCGAGGTGGCCACCAGATTGTTTGTTGTCAGTTTTTACGCTATCCTCAAAGCTAAAACCTCTGTGTAAGCTCAGATTTCCCGATACATCCCCACCTAATGAGGCAAAGGTTGCTCCCGTTACAGACGCTGGAAGTGCACTAAATATAGTGGAATAGAAGAGTCTCCTACTTAGTTGTCATTAGCAATATTTTAGCCTGTGGGTTTCGGAACTCATTGCCATAACCGACATAACCGATCTTAGTCAAAAGACAAAATTTTGAACGCCCTCTTGGTGCTCAACAATGCAGATAAATCGCTTTTGTTACGCCTTGCGTAAAACTCTCCTTTATTCCAATGGCGTCTTTCTACCCTACACCCAAACTACTAAGAAAGAACTACTTGCTAAATCAGTGAACGTGCTAGCAACCAGAGCGGCTGCGGTGCAATTACAGTGGACTAGGTGCACAGCACGTACAGACGTGAATCGTATGGTGAGAAATTTTGCGTATATACAGTAAAAGCTCCTTAATTCGAACTAGCCCACTTCGAGCATAAACTTAATTCGAACTGACAGCCTGGTCCGGGCACAGCCCTGCATATTTCAATGGGGGGAAACTCCCGATAATTCGAACGCGTCGGTATCCAGAGCGGTTAATTCGAACTAGGGTCCCCTCGTTTCTACCGCTCCTCGCAGAAGTCCGCCCAGAATGATTAAAACGGGTTGCAAATCCAAACCAAACCAAATTTGCTAGACACGCAATACAACGAAATAGAAAAACAACAGCGTAGCGCACGCCCTACGCTGCAATAGCTTATTTCAGATGCTGCTGCAGCGGGCAGCGCGCCGCCTGCGCTAGTGCTCCGGCGCATGACGTTGCACATTTTGTTTATGCCACGGTCTCTGCTTTGGGTCCCACAAACGTGTAGTAGCGCTTAATCCGCAATAACGAGTCGAGAGGTGGCTGGTTTGCGTTCTTCCCGCCCAGTGTAGCTCGATGTCCATTCATTCTAGCGTCCGGCCGCTAATTCGAACTGTGCTTAATTCGAACAATTTTATGGCCCCCTTCAAATTCGAACGAACGAAATTTTACGGTTTTATATAGATTTCAGGCCTTCTGATTGGGTTTATGTTGTATCTGGGTTTGGTGCACAGTCTTCCGTCTATTTATTTTATCATCTGAGAACACTTTCGCACACTACGTGCGTCAAGCGCTTCTACCAGCATTGATAACCATTGTAGCGAGTGTACAGCGGCCACGGCGTAACCGATCCGCTACTCATCGTGCGTTCTTAACGTACAAGTGGTGGCTGAACAATAAAAAACGAGAGAGAAGATGAACAAAAAAACACCAAAGCGCTCTTCGCCCAAATTTAGTTCTAAAAATCCCGTTCACGATAGTGATACACAATTGCTTGTCATCCCTTAGGTGTCCCTTATACACCTGATCCAAGATATGGTAAGTTGCATCCAATACATCTCCCGCTCATTGAACTGCTGCATCACAATTACGGCCATCTTAACATGTATCAGTTCACCTGCAAAGGAGGCTAAATTATTTAATGACTAGGAGAAAAGAACACGACCACTAATAATAAAGATTCGGTGATCCCAGATTTTGAGAGGTACCCGTTGCATTTACGGCAGTGAGCAACTCTAAATTTTTGTTTCGTTTTCCAGGTGTCGAGTATGCACTTGAACCAGGGTTTGGTAAGCACCTAATTTTAAAAATACTTGTGAGAAAATCTTTATAATCGAATATATTTCGTTGTAAAGCACTGAATTGTAGCACAATGAACGCTTGGAGGGCGTACAAAGAGTATCACATAGAACCAACGCTGCATTTTCATGGAAGGTGCCGTGTTTAGTTTCAGTATCGTCATCTATGCAGGCCTGACGGGTGTGTGCTTTGTCTAATTTAGCAATAAAACGTAATAATGATGCCAAATAATAAATTAGTATGTAGGACTTCAGTGATAGATTCCTATTTATTCGCACCGTGGCATTTATCAGTGGTGTTGTGCCGATTACATGGCAGAAATGGCGTCGATATTTCATCCTCACAGGTCACAAAAAAAAAAAAACTTCGTTGCTCCAGGAATGCAACCTGCTGATATTACTTTGAAATACATATTTGCTACAGTTGGCAATAAACACCTTGCTATTATTGGCACAAGCTTATAAAAAAAGCAAGCTTGCTAGCACGAATATGTATCCAGGGTTACAGATTATTTACCTACACATAAATGTTCACCGAATTTATTTAGACTTCGCGAATGAATTCTAGGTGAGAAACCTTATTTCTCAAATACGACAGCTACTATAACGCTGCGGTTGTGTTTTACTTAAATTTTCATTATATTTGTTATTTTTGTACATGGGTGAATAACATTAGCGGCTGTAGACCAAGCAAGTCGCTGCTTGCGAATCCGGTTGCGCGGCTGTAGCGCGTGCTAGCGGGGTCTACTATGAGAGAGATATGTGAAAGACTGTAGAGGAAAAAATCTGGCCTGCCAGTCATCGAGGTCATTCAGCGACAAGTTCGGAATTCCATGTGAGGCGCCGTGTACCCGGCGAAGGGAAGGGGCCGCAAGTTCTGCTGTTTCTCCAGCTTTGCATCACTAGTGCAAGCTCCGCAAATTGTTTTATCGCTTTACATCTTCACGTTGTGTGTCATCCACCTTCATGTTTTCCGGTTTTGAAGCTGCAGACTGAGTTGAAATGAAAAAAAAAAAAAAACGTTTCCTATAACCAATTTTCGTTAGTAGACGGTCTGTTGCTGCTTTCTCTCTACTGCCCTTATAACCTGTATTTATACTGTGGTACATAAAGTGCATGCATGCAGTAGCCGCTTTTTAGACTGTCTGCTAAGTGACCTTCGTTTAGTTTCTTTTTTTAATTTTCAGAAAACGATCTACATCTTGTCACTCGTGATTTTTATGGCAAATTTAACAAAGACGAAAGCTGGTGAAAAGTAGGCGCTGCCTAATCAACTGAACAGTGTGAATTACTCGTTCCTACGTATAATAGTAAGCGGAGCAAACTGTTTTTCAATCAGCCGTGATTTTCCCTGAGATTGCAGCAGCCGTTATAAATTCAAGCAACAGGAATAAAATCTGTGCTTCAACTGTGGTAATCATGGTCCAAACCAAATGTTTTGCTATTGAAGCGGTGGCGGTGGAGAGGAGCATTAAGTGAATCTGTGACCATGCGCCCTCCGTAGACGGCTATTTTCACTGCTCAGCGCAACATGCGGGAAAGCTAGCTTAGAGAGAGCAACGATTCGCCGAGTCTCCCCAAAGTCGTATTCACCTATAAACACGAATATATTGCTAGAACGACAGTTCTCCATGGGCAATGTATTGCACATAAAAATACGAAGTCCCTCGGAAGTTTTTATTATTGCATGAAGTTTTCAATAATTTGAAAAAAGGCGCTGAGTGAACGGAGGCGCGCGCGGCATGGAGCCGTCACCTACAGACGAGTAGCGTAGGTAGCAGCAATGTAAATCGCAATTCCAGCAAGATGAAGAACAAGTACCCCGGTTTTCATTTCCACATTGAGCGGCCGTGTCCTTTCACGCAGGCGGGAGGGAGAACGAGGGCGATTACGCATATACTTGCTTCGCTGTAAGAGCATTGTTTAACACACCACTACCCTTACGTATAGCTTTTTTGCAATGCATCCCCTTACCGAATGCCGTATAACGCCAACCAGCACCGTGAGTTTATTGTATCATTACTACAATTAGTATTTTTCCCAATGGGTAGAAGATTACGGTGTCAGGACTCTAGACGAAATGTATACGTCCTATATTTTCGTCAGGTAGCCTTCACGTTGAGTCGTACGACGGCCCAGCAATGTCAGTCAATGTGTGTGGAAATGAGGACACCAGTTCACGTTCTCAGACGTCAAAGCGTGACATTAGGCCTAACATCAGCCGGTTGCAGTGCAGCCTGGCCCTTTTCGCTTCCCATTAACCTTAGCGCAGGCGAAACACAAGCTGCACAAAAATTAAGTTTATAGAAAATTAACGATTCCCAGATACGCGAGATCGGAAACCCCACGGTGATTTCGCGCTACAAAGCCAATGGTATGTTACACCGCCGTTACCTGAATACACCGATTAGGTGGCTCCTTATAGTGGCAGTAAGGAATTTTGCCGAAATGTGATTTGGTGCCGCATTTTTATGGTCACCGACTTAATTTTTTCTTTCAGTGTTAAGACCAACGATATAAACAATGTTCGTCCTATAGTGGTGGCATAAAGCACAAGGTGCCTCTCTAGTATCCGTCACCTACTCTCAAGACGTCATGCTCATTTATAGCGTTTTTATGAAATGTCGTCTTTTATAATTTTAATTGGAGTTCATTTCATTGTTACTAGAAATATCTATGAGTTCAAGCAGAAGTTTCAGAAATTGGGCGTGTTTGCGATTCATTAAATAGTGCAGATTGAAGGCGCCTTCAACTTTGGCAACTTTAGCCTTTACGAAGCCCTGCGGCCTGGCCAATGCCACAGTAGACATCACGGAATGGCGGATCAGACAAAACTCTATAAAGCGATTTTCTATAAAAGTGCGCCTACAGTGACTTTAACCCAGTACTGCGGCTACTGAGCTTGATACGAACATCCCCAGCAGCACGTGCCCACTGAGAGTGCTAACGGACAGCACGTAGGAGGAGGAGGAGGATAAACTTTATTGGGAGCATCGTAATGTGGTGTGGGGCCCTCATTCCAGGACTCCATTGGAGACCCCTGCCGCTACGGCCCTTTCCACCAGCCAAAGCTGGGAATCGAGACCGGAGCTGGACAGCTCCTTCTCCCACTGCTCACGGGAAGGGTGCGCGATTCTTGGAATTTTGGGGTTTGCCGAACACTCCCATACCATATGGTACAGGGTGCCCGGGGAAGCGCAAAATTTGCACAGCGGGAAGTACTGAGTGGGATGGAGCAAGTGAAGTAGCTAACATCTTCCACACCAAAATGTGTTGAGGATGTTAGCCTATCAATATCTGGGTCTATGCTTACGTTTGTGTGATCAGCGGAATTTATTAAGTGCATCAACTTTACCGTCTATATCATAGACTTATGAACATTAGGAACTAAGGGCTTTTGACAGCACATCAAGCCTTACAGGCATGAAATTAGGCCTTTTATCACTGCTCGGCCATAGTGAAAAATTATTTAGTTTGTGTGCTTTTCACAAAAGAAATAACAAAAACCTCATTGTAAAACAACAGTTACTATCTTTGCCGTATTACATTTCAGCAGGCATTGATCATCGGTACAAAGTTAACGTCCTATCCTGCCATGGAAAGAATTTCCATAAGCCGTTTATCCCCAGAACTTGCGTTATTTGGAACCGCCTTCCTGCGTCTGTTGCTCTAATAACAGACGAGACTGATTTTGCATGTTCTGTAAGCAGCCTAATGCGGCGAATGCATATATTTACGTTGTTGTGGTCAGCTGGTATTTGTGCTGCGGTTTTTCTTTTTCCACAGGATGTAACCAGTTCCCCTCTGAAATGGTTTTCGTGCCCTTACGGTGACTAAAGAAATAAAAATAAAGATAGAAAAAAATAAAAAAAAAAATAAATAGAAAATAAATAAATAAATAAATAGGTAAATAAAAAATAAATAGATATTGCACTAACAGCCGACAGTAGAAGGGCCACCACTGGCATGACACTCATACGGATTCTTGTGCTTTCTGTGGATAAAACAGCGTCAACACTGCTCAATCACATCCCGCCTGTTCATTTAGAACTGGTAGGGGAAATATTTTTAGCGAATGAAGAATCAAACTGAACAATAATAACGAAGTGATGCTGCCGGCATTCGTACGCTACCGCTTGCATTGTCGTATGGTTCCACTTTTGTTCGTTTTTATTTTAGGTACTCCGCCCGCTGGCGAACCAGAGCTAGGTACGTTTCAGTTTTTAATCGAAGTTATCGAAAATCAGACTTTTTTTCATCACATATCATTTCGCGTAGCCAATGTCTGAGATAGTATCGGATAACACTGTTAAAAAGCGTACGGTGTCCATTGTATGCTTGATTTTAGCGTTTTAACGCGCCGACAAAAGGAAGGTGATGAGGCACACCGTAGTGGAGGGCTCCGGATTAATTTTAACCACCTGGGAATCTTTAAACTGAGACGAAATCTCGTACACATGGATGTTTTGTTTTTCGCCTCTATCAGAAAAGCGTCCGCCGCGGCTGGGAATTGAACTTGCGTCCTTGTGCTCAGTAGCACAGCGCATTTGCACTGAGCCACCGTGGCAGGTCGGTGTTCATTATACAGAACCACGCCGTTCATTGGGAATATTGCTTGTGATATCAAATACGGAAATTTGGAAACGAGACAGCGTCACCAGTAATCTACAAGAAGGTGCACGCCAAGCTAAAATTGCTCGACCATCTTGCAACTCAGGCGCAAGCAAGTGTTCTGTGTGCGTTCCGACGCCCCTGATTTTTTTTACTGCATGGTACTCTCTTTAAGGGTAAGACTATGTCCCTGAAACAAGACCACGAAAAAAAAATGACACAATATTTCTATAAATTTCTAGTCGCAGATCAAGAGTGTGTAGGTCCCAATGCTCTTTGGTGACTTGCAACTAAAACTGAAATGCAGATCATCAGTTCGCGGCTTTCGCTTTTAGGTTTGTACCTAATCGAACTTGGAATTAAGGCTAAACTTTTAGAAAATTAAGCGCCTAAATGCTCATTCTTGGAACCTGCATAGCCTCATCCAGGGAGGTTTTGCGAAGCCTTGGAATGTACAGTGCTCACGGATTGAAACGCTACACTGCGAGCGCGTGGCCGCCGGTACATGCAGCGCTGCCCATGGATGCCCGTGGAAGCTAGGTGTTGCATTGCGGTATACCACGAGGATGAGAGCGTGTTGACCGTAGGCTTACTGTTTCCGGTTACCAATGAGCGGGACTGTGGTTCCCCGCAGCGACAGCGGGGCGCTGCGAGCCTGAAGCGCTGGAACGCGTTTGTGCGCCGACGGTAGTAGCCCGGCTGTGCGCGCAGCCGATTTCGCGACATCGTGAACGCGTGCTCTTGTTAAGCGTGCCCTTCCGATGCGGCACAGTAATGTTATTGTAATGCACAGTAACGCTCATCTGAATACAAGAAACGTCTGTACGAAAGAGCAGCAAACACCAGGATCTAAACTAAAACAAAGAAAGACGCCTTTGCAGGCACGTTCGCGTGTGGTGTGGTGCATTAGTACTTCGTCGGCTCTCTTCTTTTTTTAGTTTTTTGTTTAGTTTAGTTTAGTAAATTTTTTGGCTGTTCCTTCGTGCAGGCGGTCATTTTATTTAGATAAGCGTGACCGTGCCTTACATGCACATTAGAGAGTTTTAGCTGACCGTTTTTGACGGTCCGCTCCGCTCCGATAGCAAGCGGAAGCGCCATGGCGCATGCGTGGCACGCTAGCGCGCTACCGGCGATACCGGAGCGGGGCCCCGCTCCGCTAACAGGGGCCTCTTAGCGGACCGTCGCGGCAGCTTACGCTACCGGGCAGAATTCCAACTTGGCTGCCCCCGCAATGCGAGCGCGCTCCGGCGAACTTCGTTTCTTAAGTTGAAACACGACCGACGAAGCCGCGAAAGCGCTTCCGAATAGGCAATGGTGCCACACACCTATCTTGAGAACGGAAGCGAAAGACATCGACCAAAGCGCGAGGCTGCTTGTACGCAGCGCCGGGAAAGACATCCTTGGCTTGGCTATTCCAAAGTTTTTCGGCTTGTTTATTGTGATTTAGAAAAATTATACCATGTCAGCGACTACATTATACAAAAAAAAGGTTAAATGAGGCCAAGAAACACTGTATTTTGCTTTAGAGAGTTTTAGCAGACCATTTTCGACGCTCCGCTATGCTGCCGGCGTCCCGCTGAGCACAACCGGAGCGTCAGCAGCCGAAAGGCTTTTAGCTAAGCGATAAACGTATCTCCCTCGACGGGGAATGATTCGCGTGACTGGTCATTTAGCGTGCGCGTGTAAACCAAAACGTCATCCTAAAGGAAGCATAAGAATTTGTATTTGGTCGCCCAGACAAAGCAAAATACCGTGTTTCTTGGCCTCATTTAACCTTTTTTTGTATATTGTAGTCGCTGACATGGTATAATTTTTCTAAATGACAATAAAGAATTCGATAAACTTTGGAATAGCCAAGCCAAGGATGCCTTTCTCGGCGCTGCATAGAAGCAGCCCCGCGCTTCGGTCGACTTTTTTTGCTTCCGTTCTAAAGATATTTGAGGTGTGTAGCACCATTGCCTATTCGGAAGCGCTTTCGCGGCTTCGTCGTTCGTGTTTCAACTGAAGAAACGAAGTTCGCCGTAGCGCGCTCGAATCACGGGGGCAGCCATGTTAAAATTCCGCTCGGTAGCGTAAGCTGTCGCGACGGTCCGCTAAGAGGCCCCAATTAGCGGAGCGGGGCCCCGCTCCGGGATCTCCGGTAGCACGCTAGCGCGCCACGCATGCGCAATGGCGCTCCCGCTTGCTATCGGAGCGGAGCGGACTGTCAGAAACGGTCAGCTAATAGAGAGTTTTAGCTAACCGTTTTCGACGGTCCGCTCCCGTATCGGCGGCACGGTCAGCGCAACCGGAGCCAATGCCGTTCGCGGCCAAGCGGGCCAGGCATGCGCAATGGCGCTCCCGCTTGATATCGGAGCGGAGCGGACCGTGAAAAACGGTCAGCTAAAACTCGCTAATACTCTTAGGCGCCCAAATACAAATTCTTATGTTTCCATTAGGTGGAAGTTTTGGTTTACAGGCGCACGCGAAACGACCAGTCACGGGAATCAGTCCCCGTCGAGGGACATACGGTTATCGCTTAGCTAAAAGCCCTTCGGCTGCTGACGCTCCGGTTGTGCTGAGCGGGACGTCGGGAGCATAGCGGAGCGACAAGAACAGTCAGCTAAATCTCTCTAATTGGGTCGCATCGAAACGGAAAGCGCAACAAGAGCGCGCGAGCAGACGATGTATCGACAGTGCCTGCGTGGACCGCCGGGCGGCTACCACCGGCGCACAAACGCGCTCCTGAGCACCAGATTCTCAGCGCACCGCTGCCGCTACGGGGAACCACAGCCCCGCTTATCAGCAACCGGAAGCAGCAAACCTATGGTCAAAACGCTCTCGTCCTCATGGTATACCACAATGCAACACCTAGCTTCCGCGGGCGCCCACTGGTGGCGCTGCATGTACCGCAGGCCACGCGCTCGCAGAGTCACGTTTTAATCCGTGAGCACTGTACCTATACTACATATGGAATGTAGTAAATATGTTCAGAAATTGAGTGAGCCAACAACCAATGCAATGCTAGCTTGGTATCTGTCAGAGTTAACCAAAAGAATGTGCGTTGTAACCCTGCCAGTTTAAAATCGAGGATTTTAAAGTGTTTTACTGCGGACGTGTGAACTTATTTTTTACAGAAGCCGATGTCTTAATCGCCAAGGGTGAGTTTCTGTAAAAGCAAACATTTTTCGCTGGCCCACCAGTTCGATCAAAGTATTTTAACGATCTCTGCTTAGGCATACTTAACCGTCCGGCGTCAGAGTATATGCTGGAAATGTACTTGTGCACCATCTATCTCGGTTTGAACATTACAATACGAAACTAAACCACATGTTGGCAGACAACCCGGACGTCAAATTGACTTTGCTGACAAAATTCCCTCTGCGCCGTATGTTAAAGAATTAGCCTTATGTAAGCGCTCTTTTTTATCCGGAAAGGCGTTGTTTTGTGACATGAACTGCTTTGTGTTTCGATGTTACTGGTTGTGAGTGTCGCTTTATCTTAACGATGTTCTGCATTCTCAATTTATGCCTTGTTAACACTAGAACCCTCAGACCTCTTCTTTCATTATGCGTTTCTATTGTATTCTATCATGCCCGTCGGCCTCCATATCTTTCCTTTTTTCCACACCTTGCCTATGGCCCCAGATGGTTAGGCAGCAATTTCAAGCAGATACAGTTTTGCACGTTGAAAAATTGCACATGAACGTGTCATGAAGAAGTGACACTTGTCAAAGTCCCTAGGGAATGGGCCGTTTATTGTCGTGGAGCGTGCTAGCAAGGTCCCCCACCTCTAACTTCAGTTTTCCACGTCTCTTGTCTTGCGCTTATCGACAGAGGCGATCTACCGCATTTTTCCTTTGTTTCTGGACTTTGAGGGCGTATACGGGGTACTAATGTTTGGTTACATGATAAACTTCATCTTTTTCGAGGTTCTGTTCCCGGATCCCTTCTCATCGGGTACTTGGGATCGCGTTGACAACTAGCGGGATTCGCTGTCGAGGTTGCCTTTGCCTTCCGGTTGTGTGGTGTCGAAGTTAGTCCTTCCCGCTGCACCGGATGAACTTTTACTCCTCGAGCCTTCCACCCGGCCGTCTGAGTTTGTGGACTTACGCTTCAGCCTTCTCTTCGTTCGGCTTGAGGACGGAGTCTGCGGTAGGGGCATTGTTTGTTTAACAGTCGCCATCGGTGTTCCGTTATTAGTAGAGCCATTGGTGTCAGATGCTTCCGCTTATTTTATGATGCGGATTTATTTGCGATTCCTTCGTTTGTCTTGGTACTTCAGGCACTGCATAGGGCCCTCTCGTTCTCCCTCTCATATTTCCGATAGTGCTTTGCGACCATTGTTCTTTGTAGCCCTCAATGTTCACTCTCCTATAGTGGGTCCATGTGCACAATTAGAGTGCACATCCCGTCTTCGCCTCCCATATGCGGGTGCTCCGAGAAGTAACCGAATTCGACTGCACCTTTGCGGCCGTCTCTTTTTCCGGCCTCGTTCGCGCTCACCGGTAAATCCTTAAAGGGACACTGAAGTGATTAGTAAACAATGCAGGAGAACTAGCACAAATTGTAGTCCTGATTTCATAGGCGATGTTTCTACCACTCTGAGCGCGTTTACGCAAATTTGTTCAGTATAAAAATCGATTCCAAAATTCTGTCCTGCTCTCTGCACCCTCGCCCATTTTCTACGGCGTTTTCTTGTTACGTCAGGAGGAGATGAGCTGGCAGTTGGCTTCGCTACAGCAAAGCTCAGCGACATTGCGGCGAAGTAGGTCGGCCCAGCGTTTAGTCCTCCGGCCACCGACGGGTCATCGCGATTCGCTCGCTCAGTTGAAACTAAGCCACAACACGTTTGAGTAGAAGAATGTGCCTTTTTTTACTTTGTTAGTTTGTACACCGTATCAAGCTCGTGCAGTAACACGCTTTTTACGATACAGGGATGAGTTTAGGCAAGCTCCGAATAGGCGGTAAAAGCGCATGCCATTTGAGCGTCTCCGATGATGCGGAGGGCGTTCATCTACTGGGTAGGCCTCTGTTAGTAATTGCTACGATTTCGAGCCGTACTGGGAGGCTTATCTTAGGCATTTTACAGCCGAAAACATGAGAGAAGCGCGGTGCGACGATTACTGAGATATCGAGTATTCCCACCCAATAATGACGTCTCATATCAAGCGTGTTGTTTTACAGAACCGAAACCGAAACTTGCTTCAATGCTAACCTTGGACATCGTCCAATCAAGGTGCATCTCCTCCTGTCGTCACAGCATTTAGTTGATGCGGCCGCCACAAACCACGCATGGTATTTGTTTCTTTTTTCCCGCTTTATAAAATAATTACCGACTTAATAACAGGATAAACGATCAAACTTTTGCGGTAAATTGAGCCAGTCTACGTCGTACAAGCAAAACCGGGAGCTTGACAAATTCACTTTAGTGTCGCTTTAAACATATGTCGCCTTCCGGCCGTTTCTGCGGATCGGCTTCTCTCTCATTTTTTCACTGGGTCCTCAGCACAAGTAGTTCGACTTCTCTTAGGAAACTTGACATTCTCTCGAAATGTATTTCAATGGCGATCGCTTGGCATGACGTCCAAGTATAGGCTTTCATGGAAATTATCCCTGCATTTTCGTTTCCATGATGCGGATACAGACGTGGACATCTTATGGGCAGGCACGAAATCCCATGAAAACTGGGTTCCGGGGTATCGACCAACTAGTGCGGTATCTTGGGTCACGGTTCTTTGCAACGTCGGATTTACTGGGGTTCCTTGTGATCCGGTCGCAGTTTCCGTCGGTAAGAGTGAACAGTAGTCTGCATCGCCCCCCTTCCCGAGAATGGTTGCCCACTTCGTGGTTGGAACATGTTGGAAGTCAGGTGCAGTTAGCGCTGGGGTCTCAGCTCGAGTGGTCACACGTTGCCCTGGGCGTAATCTCTGGCCCTGTGCGTAACGTGCCGTGCCCTGTGACAATATGAGCCAGTGTTTACGATGGCACAACTTTAATCTCGTGGAGCCAGACTAAATTCTCCTTCTCTCTATTCACGCACTCGAGGGACTCTGTTCCCGTTTCTTCGTGCTCTTGATTTATCTGCGGCATGAGCTCGCTCAGCGCCTGCACGTGCAACAATATGGAGAGTTCACGGTGCATACCGAGACTCCAGTGGTTGCCTCCAGGGTCGTTAGTGTCACCGATTCGTTGGCGGGGTTTAAATGTTCGTCAAAAGCAACGGGACAGGTGAGTGAAATGCCGCGTGTCGTTAGTAGAGATCCACCATTAGCGACAGTTTTCAAGGGGTCTCCTGGAAGGCTTGCCTTGGCGGTTCTGTGGGTTTGTGCCAATGAAACCATTCTTCGATAATTTCTCACGAAGCAGAAAATTACACCGAATTATCATCGCTAGGTATGCGTCCGATTCTTCATATTCCTTTGCGTAGTCTTCCAATTTCAATAAAATTCTTATTTCATTGTCAAGCTGTAGAATGAGGGTCTTCTTTTTCTGTGCGCATTCGTAAAGGTTTTTCAGCGTACCTGGTTTCATAGATGGCTGTTTTATTGCGTAGTTAGCCGCTTGAACGAGATCTGAAATCTGCACCCGTAGGGTGTGTCTGAGCAGTAGCAGTTACCCACGTAATCAATGTTGTGTCCGGGTCTGATATCATCGGTACGGAGCATCGAGCAACCCGCCATTGCGGGCGCCGTCCAAGTAGAAGCCTCCGAGATGAGGAAATCAAGAAGTTTCCTTAGCAGGAGTTTCCGAGGCCTCGCGTGCCTTGAAGATGCACTGCGCCGTCACGCAGTCAACTGGACCGTTCCTCCCGGGATTCGGTCCCAAATGTTAAGGAACTGGACGCAAGGCCGTGGCTCCTCTCTAAACACCTTCGATCCACTTCGGCTTGTTCTAGCTAATGACATGAATGTGCCATGCTCTTCGTCGTGTTCTTTCTTCAACAGTTCTTACACGCCAAACTTAATTTTTTGAACCAACGAAAGTGCAAATATACTTACAACACAAGACAATTTGCTCCCACCCACATGCCATGACGCCTTACGCTTCCAAGCGAAAATTAATGCTCCTAACAAATTTTCAAATAATGAACATCTTCTGTCACACTCCTTCCGAATTTCCAATTTATATGGGTGCCTTGAATAATGCCACTGAGACCATCTTTTATGTTGACTTCATTTGTTGGTTAATTTACAATTTTAACAGTTGTGACCTTCTTTTTTGTTATTGGCCCCTCTTCCTCAACAAGGCCAACCCTGAAATAAAATCTGCTATAGTCATGCCTCACATGGTATCCAAACGCACTTTTATCGCACACTCAGGCTTGCATGTCAGCAGAGTTTGTTTCCAGGACACATCTGAGCCTAGGCCCTGCGCACCCAACAGCAAAAGATTATCTATGTTCACTAACTCGAACCGTGACTAACAAAGAGTGAAGAAAGAACACACGCTGGCCACATAAGGGCCGCACAAAGCACGCTCACAGCCGAGCAAGCAGTCATGTGCTTGCTTGAGTCATTCTAGGGTGGCTGTGCACGAGGTACACCAGACAAAAGAAAAGCAAACCATAGACGCAAAGTCAACGACTGGATGAGGCGATGAAGAAAGCAGTATTAAGTGCCGGGAGTAAACCAGCACTGGATTCTTGTCGACTCTGAGCATTTCAGTTCGATACAAGCTGTTGGGTCCAGCAGCACACATGTGTTCCCATACAAAGTTTATAAGCATTTTATAGGAGCAGCGGCGCAGGGCTGCGCAGATCAGCTGCGAAAAGCAGGTCGCATAATTGGACCTCAACGGCACCAACCCCAAAATTTTAAACGTTCCTAAGGGAAAGACATTACATAAACTTTCAGGGCCTTCATAATTGGAGTGAAGATGAAACCCAACTGTAGCTCCTTGCTTCAGTACACCAGGCAGATGCATCTTTTCCACCCCTTGTGAAAACTGCATTTAATAACTGATAACTGCGTTCACCCTGGTGCTTTCCAGCTGTGGCTTAGCATCGTTTTCTTTGTGGGCGTTTGATTTGTTTCCGATAACTGAAGTCTCTGCCAGCTCTCCCGGCTGGAACACGTGCCACAGAAGTTCCCGTGCGTAGGCCGTGGTGCTTTTGGTGTTGCTTATCCACAACTTTAGTAGGAAGCTCCGCACACTAAAACCCCCAATGTCAGTTTCTTGCTCCGGATCCAGCAAACAGAATAAACCTATTTATGGCACAACTAATCATTGGCTATAAATTACGTAATTATTATTATGAAGTATTTAAAAGTTTTATAATACCTAATGCGGATTTTTTTATGTACTTTATTCTTCATGTGAGAACCAGCTACCAGTAAAGCTTTGCAAACTGTAGCAGTTAGCCAGCACAGCTTATCTAGGTAACACTCTCAAGCGTGAGATACAGTTACTAAATATAAATAGCCGAGAAAGTTAGGGCTTGAAGGTGACTAGTTGGCGTTGACTCTAACATATCACCAGAGCAAAAACAAGCCATGGGAGAGGAAAGATGCGCACAGGACAATCGCTAGACTTCGACTGACAATTTTTACTTGCGACAAGTAATGCAAGATAACATTAACAACACGACGCTAACACTAAAATAGAAAGAGTTGGCTGGCTATTACGATACGCCCTAATACGAAATTTACAAGCAGCTGTTTAGATGTTTGGCAGTGCAAAATATGTTGAGCCAAACACTTTCACACAGACATAATTGTGTTGTTAAAGAAAACTTGTATTCGCAGTGGCTGGCGAAGCACATGCCCCGGTTGCCTCGCTCATTGTTCAGATCTCAATCGGGGCTCTGGCATCGGCGGTGCGGAGCCTCCGCTCTGGCAGCTCTTTTGGCAGCAGCGGCCGACGACTCAGTTCCACCTGCAGTTGCGGCGCTCATTGCTCAGTAAGAAGTGTCTGAGAGCGCGTTTTCCACTGGAACAGCCGCTGCAAATGCGCACAACCGGTTCCGTCACTCGCTTTTCAGCACTCACTCCTCATTGCTGCAGTGCGCTGAGGCAGCACTCACTCGTGGCTTCTCTCGACGGCAGCTACGGTGACCGTCGGCGGCGTGAGGTGCCTATCAGGAAGAGACCGCAAACTGTGTATTAGAAGCGAGCGCACATCACTGTCACGCACACGCCCCCCTAACGTTTCCGCGAAGCGTCACGCAGTCCAGCGCCCCGTGCGGGCACAACATATTGCCCCCGCCCCTTCGCCCACTTTCGGAGAAGCGTCTTGTGCCGCCACGGCGAACCGCCCTCCACTCCCAACTTCTCCTCTGCTTTCTGTCACTCTTCGGACTTGCCATCTTTTGTTGGACGACACCGACGGCGACGCGCCGCAGCCCACGAACGGGTGGGCTGCGGCGCGTCGCCGTCGGCCGCACCCAAACAACAGCGTATCGTCATTGTTCAGTGCATGCGCCCTTGCAGGGCGATGAATGGCACCCTTACACACGTTTGCCTTCCTACAAAAAGCTTCAACTTTGTTTGCTTGGTCGCGCACACCTTCTAAAACACGAGTGGCACCGAAACGCTGGGCCGTGTTTACATTGCTTGTTATGGTTGCCCAAGCGACGCCGTTGCTATTCGGTGCTCCTTTAGAGGGTCATATATGGACTGGCCGGTCTATCTTCGTAGCTTTTTCTACGCACAATGGACTGCTCCAAACCATGCCCCACTTGCACGGGGCGAACCTGGTGCCGTATTGTTTGAGCAACCTTCGTTTTTTTTTTTCTCTCTGACAGCTGGGCACACCTGCATAACTTTCCCAGGTGCACTGGCCTGCCTATCGACGTGTGTTTCATGCCCACTTCTTCGAAGTGGTGCATCAGCGCGTGTACATGTGGTATTGCCACCGTTCTCAACTGTATTGATAACACTTTCAGCTAAAGACGCCACCAGTTTATGAGGGAGCCCAAAACATGACAGGCGGACCATTTCAATGCTTTGAAAGGACCTGTGAGATGCGAGTTGACTAGAGAGTCACGCAGACAATTCATAACTACACTACGATTGACGAGCTTTCAATACACCACATTTACCTTTAAATCCTCTGTTCGGACAGTGGGGCAGCAACCAGTATAGAACGGACGTGGTACGAACCGCTTGAGATCATTTTTGGTAGTATTCCGAGCGACTGAACCTGACTCAAGGGGTAAAATTGAATTTATTCGTAGATTTGCGAGGCGCAGCTGCTGAGAAGTCATTAGCAAATAAGCTAAGCCTATCAACCCCACTCTAAAAGTAGGATTTAAAATTAAAATTTGGTTCACTCCAAGCTGGTGAAGCGCGTTAAAGTGATATACTGTCTGCACGGCTCCCTATAAAGTCATGTCATCACAGGGCTTCTGAAAGCATGAATGCGTCCCGCCTGCCATGTTTTCAGTTCCCTCGTGAACTGGTTATGTCTGTCGCTGAAAGCTTCATCAAGGCAGTTAAGACGGTTAGCAATACCGCACGTACACCAGCTGTCGAACCCCTTGGAAAAAGTGGGCAAGAAGCACGACGTCGATGTGCTCGCCACTGACCCTAGAATGCTCATGCAGGTGTGTTCATCTGTCAGTAAGAAAACTGGCTACGTTGCTTAAAACACACGCCACCAGGTTCGTCGCGAGAAAAGGAGGCACTGTTTAGAGCAGTCTTTTGTCTGGGCAAAAATGCTACGAGAGCAGATGGAGCTTTCCGTAAATGCCCGATCAATTGATGCCACTCGTGTCTTAGAAGACCTGGGCGACCGAGCAAAGAGAAATTTGTGAGAATTTTTACAGGCCGCAGACCAGTGTAAGTCTGCCATCCATCGCACTGCAAGTGCGCATGCACGGACCATGACGTTACGCTGTTTTGTATCAGTATTAGCCTCACCTTGTTAATGGTAACATGCGTTAGTGTGGCAAAAAAATTGTCAGCTGAAGTCTAGCGTTCATGTCTTGTTTTCGCTGGTGATATGTATCGAACTAAAGAATCTGTCCAAGAATACATTCACCTAGAGCTGAATCTGTACAGCCAAAACGAACTAGGGATTCAGGCATTTCCGGATAAAGGCAGAAAAGCCGTGTATACCCACATTCTCCTCGTGCCATTTTTAGTGCCATTGTGATTTCTGGGCTTTTTCTTTGGTGTGCTTCCTATGAACGACTATCACTGTAACGAAGCTGAACTTCCACGGCATTCACAGAATGCCAGATTACAGCATTTAGTCGCACAGCATAAAAAGGCCCGAAGAAAATGAACCGCACCGTAGGAAAAGTAATTAGGTACCCTTAGAAACTCGCGAACCTGATGTACTTTACTGGTTTGGAGCAGTATTTTCTTATTTCAGACAAATACTATCTGGTCGCGGCATCTGTACTTGCAGTATAAGTACCGCTGTGCTCTTGGTTATTTTATTTGGTAGGAAAATTTTGTGATTCTTAGCCGGGGGAGCAGTTCTATCAGAATTGGAACTTTATTTAGTTTTGGTAAAGCAGGGGTTTGGAACATTTTTAAGCCCTGCCGCGAAAGACACCGATCCGTATCAAAAGTCGGTATTTTATTAACATCTGTAACTTTCTTTTTTCTGTAACACTAAAAACATGCTGGGCATGTAAAGCCGTATTCACCATCCCTCTTATCTCGAGCATCAGATATGAACATTTAGGTCTGTTGCTGTAAAAAAACGTGTAAGGGCTTTATATAAAGCACCCAACGTAGGGCGCTATATTTGCTGTCATTAAGCACGGCCACTTGGGATGCTGCTTCCGCGTGTCGTGGAAATCCCGCAATGGTAATATGCCGCTTAGAAACACGGCATGATAAGAGGTGTCTTGTTTGACGTTCTTTGATACTTTTTGAACATTTAACTCATACTAGCAACTTTTTTCAACCAAAACGACGAGAAAACGAGTGGCACTCTCCTTGCGAACGTACAAATAAAACAAGGCAAAAGGAAAAAAAACGTGGCACAGGCAGCTCCTTCTACAGGAAGCCTGTGTATGAAGTATTTCCGGCCTATTTTCGGCTTCACTCTTCACCGAGCGCACAGATGGGGATACGGCATCGAGTCAGATTTGTTTGGGTATTGTGCCGCTTCTATTTCAGGTATTGTGAAAATATTTTGGAAAAGGCAACTGTATAATGGGTACTTGCTGTTGGTCAACTTTTTTTCAGTTCAGAAGCCTCTTCACCTTCCCGTTAACTCCGTTCTTGTATTCTGATGGCACATATACGCATTACTAGTTCATCACTGCGATCGCAGCAATAATTCGCGTAGGCGGCTTTGATCAGGCGGCGTCAATCTCACAAACAATTCCTGGTGATGTGTAGTGCTGGGGACATAACACCGGTTATTACGCAGTGCTTTATGTCTTTTTGTGTTCCCAGCGGAAAGCAATTTATGGTAAAATCGGCATCATTTTGTTCATACAAATGTCTCCCCTATAAACCAAAGATTTTTTATTTGAACGGTGTCTTTTTTGGCTGTTGATAATTCCCGCTGCATGGTCTTCCGCATTAAATTCCCGGAGTTCAACCACCTTACTGATATGTTTACCGCTGAGAGAACCCTCTCGACGCTGCACTTTTGTCAACTTATAGCAGTGACTTTTTATTATTTTCTGTAGCGCTTACAATTTACAAATATTTTCGTTCACAGAAAACTGCTGCCTGTTGCAGTAGCATCATTTATTGAGCGTCGCTTGTGATACACTTGAAAACAGAATTCGGTAGAGTGAATTTTTTTTTGGGGGGGGGAGGTTGTGTATGGCGCAATTGCTATCTTGATTCGAACAAAAAGTGCAATCTGTAATTTTTATCCCAAATACACGATTTAGAATCTTTTTACGTGGCAGGAGGACCCAGGAAATTAACCACGGAAGATACGCGCTACGTATGTACACTGTTTCAAAAATGACGGCCATGAGTAAGCCCGCGCTGAATGTTACCCAGAGACCTACTTCTTCACCCGGAAATTTGCCCCAGAGCTCTCTTTTTTCTCCTTCCCATGACTGTATTATTTACAGCTGAAATGGCATAAACAAATTCAAATAACCTAAATATATTAGGTTTTTATGTCAAGTAGGTGATGGCTAGTAAAATATATGACTTGATGTTCATTATTTCTTTCCAGACCTGCAAGAGTAAGGACCCCTCTTCTGTTTTTACCATTGCAGCTAATTTGAGTTCGAATCGGACTACTGAAACGTGAAACAGGTTATTTAGAAACAGAAAGAGGTAGCTTCCAGTTAACATACATAAAATAGTGAAGTCGATGTAAGGCCTACCATGTATTTCGCAGTGAGGAAAGTGAGACCTGCTAGGTCTACAGGTGTATTTTGCGCGGCAAATAAATCAGCGCGAAATCTGAGAGTCTATTGGCTTTGCTTCTTCAGCCTAAAAAAATTTCAGCCCTAGAATTTTGCACAAATACAAAAAGTGGCAATAAGTACAGCTTTCTCTGAAGACTTCGTCAGTAAAACGAAGGTCTTTCTCGATTAAGGAACATACGCAAAAAAAAGCATTTCATGACACCGATTTCAGAAATTGTTCGACTCAAGTCCCAATTAGGGTACTGTACGTGACACTCAAATTCGAACGTGAAAAATTTATCAAATTATCCTATATATCTCTCCTTTTTAGATATTTAGCTGTAATTTTGGCGCACTACGACTTTTTGAGCGGAAACGTTAACAATTAGGAGGCTTCCCTGAACCTAATCAGAACACAGGGCGCTGCAACGCGGCGTAAGCGCGGTTTATCGAGTACCTAACACACTCTAAACATATTGAGATTAACTTTGGAGTGACTCTTAGTAACTGCATGACATTACCAGCGAGCGCAGCATCGGTCACCGAGATTCTGCGACAATGCTTGTGATTCTTCGCTCTTAACAACTAACGATGCGTTCCATTTCCTTCACATTTACGATAACTCTTTTAAAATACAGCCATTCGTCGAAATAAAAGAAGCGTTCGTGCCTAATTTGAAACTAATATTACGCATGTAGTGCACCCTTTTCACAATTGCCGGAACAATAACAAAATGGTGAAACAGTATGTACCGTTTGTTCAACTCTAATGGCTAAAATTTACGCAGATACGAAGCAAGGCCGTCTGTCTTTTCCATCAAAAAACTGTCAAAACTCAACAAATGCAACCCGATTTTACGAATTTGGCGATCTAACGAATTCACCCGGAGGTGCCTATAAGGCCTAATGCTTTTAAGAAATGGAACTAACGAAATAGATTTAGCGCCATTCCCGATTTAACGAAATATTTAAAGGAACAGTGGCATTCAAAAGTCTCCGGCGTAGACGGAGACGCCGAAACGACGGCGGTTTTAAACGATGAAGAAATCGTACAGGTAGGTTTCGACACACAAGAGGTGTCCGATGATGCTGATGACCAAGAGACTGCTGAAGCTCCTGTGTCCTCCCTGAACCAGTTGATGGACCTGGTTGACTGGATCAAGCGCATTGCTGGGGCTCACGAAGGCACTGAGGACGCGTTGAACGCGCTTGCGTGCTACGAAAAGCCTCTCTATTCAATGTTAACGAAGCGCGTGTAGGTAAAATGATGGGCTTTTTAGCAAGAAAGTAAACTTCTTTTATAATTCGTTTCGTGTAGCATTTTATTGTTATTGTTTTCACCGCGGTCGTTTAGTGCGTTGCCTTATTGTCGGCCGGCGAGCGCCGCGGCCACCGCAATTACGATGTCAGAGAGGCATGACATCGAATTTACTGAATCAAACGATTAATCGCTCCTGCTTTTACAAGGAGATCGATCTGGTGAACTAAATTGGGGTTCTCGGTGACTACGGTAGATCGGGTATTAACTGTAAAAATATATTTTTGTGTGATTCCGCCACATCATCCAGTCCTCTTGCTTCCAAAATTTACTCGACGAAATACCGATCTCGATACATGCGTACTGCCCACTCAATAGCTCGCCCAAAGTACGCAACATCAGCGAAAATTCTGTGTGATCTGTAAAAGCCCCCTGACAATATTACCTAAGGACGACCAATTTGTGGCTACTTTGCAAAGAGACACTTCACAGGGCAAGGAGTGTATAGATACTCACCCGTAAGAATGGTCCGATAGGGCGTAAGCATTCGGACAACGTGCCTGCATCAGTAAAAGACTGTGGTAAAAGCACAACACTCCGCACGCACGTCCAATATGTACCACGCCGTCCTGCCAATCGAGCGACTCATGCGGTACCCTGAAGTAGTGCGATGTGTGCAATTGCTAATTGAGGGCGCCCATTTTTGTAGAAAGCACTTCCGAGACGCTTCAGAAATGCTGAAGCGGCGCACATTATCCGTTAAACATGGAGGCCTTGCGAAGGTTATACAATTTCCTTCAATATGTGGGACGCGTGGTAGGAGGTCCAATTCTTGATGCCCACTGGGTGCAGGATAAACACCGTGGGTTACAGTGGAAACACGAATCACCGCTTGTCTCCAGAGGGCGGATAATGACAAGTCACGCGCGGTACACTTCTGTACAAAGACGAAATACGAAAGTTGTCTTTGGCATTCTGCGAGTGTGTAAATTTATGCACGTATGTCTGTTTCTACAGAGCGTTGCGGTTCAGAGTGTTACCTGGTGACGGCATGGGCATCACTGCGAATAGATTCAAGGCTGCACTACATAGCCGTATCAATTCCAGGAAGGTATTCAGCGCGCAGAACGTTACGGCCCTGTGCACCGCAGGGAACTGCTGTGCTCACAGTATTGGCACCTCAACCAAAAACATGCGAATACTGTTGTGGTATCTATACCCATCAATGTAGATGACATATACAACGGACATGGCGGCGGGATTATCCTTCACAGGAACAGAATAAATTTTCCCATTACAAATGAAGTACAAGTTCACATCAACGCAGAAATGTGGGCTAGTTGGTTCTTTAAATTCTTTACAAAAATTCTTTACAACATCTCTGGAAGAAATGCTTAGGGAAAGTGACGAGTAAAAAGCCGGAGTATGGATAAAAGGGGATATTTCAGCTCCTTACACCTTTGCGCCACGTACTGTTATTCAGTGATTATAGCTTACAGCCGCAAAAGTTAGTTCGCACGTGGACTGAAGAAGCTCCAGTGCAATTTTATGAGCTGATGGTGGTGAATATGATATGTTTGGGGTCTCCTCAAATGAGGGTTTTCAAGGTTGTAGGTGAGGCGGAATAAAGCCTTCGTTATAGTAATATGCAAATCATAAGGCTTTCTATAAATTAATATACAATTTTGAAGATTGGTTGATTCGTTCTAAGGAACGTTTAACCAGGTGCAGCTGCGTTGGAGGTGCTTTGTGTTCGGAAGACGTGATAGCATCGCCAAGTCTACATCGAGCCCGCAAAATGTGACTAATTGTTACATGATGTTTCTGCATCCTGCAAGCCTTAAATGGTGAAATGGCATTACAGGCCGTTGTTGTAGATGGATCCGGGCAGTATTCTCCTATTACAATTGGCACCGTCCCCTTATACGCTGTGCTGCAGAGCCCTAATGATTTACTGTACCTCGAAGTAAAAACTCCGGCCAGTCCTTTCTCACTGGGAAAGACGCGGAGCATTTTGTTTAGTATTTCCGTTATCCTTGACTTCTTATAACGTCCCCTGTAGGCCACTGCAGTTTACGTTTCGCGTGAACAAGCCGCAGAGAGCATTAGACAAAATAATTTTTCATTCTTTATTATGGCACCAGCTGCAGTTTTGACGAGTCTAAATGAAGTGTGTGGGAGGCCGCGGACTTTTCGCTTTATTGGCACTGCTGCTCAGTTCTTTTGGTTTCGGTTTCACAGGAAGGACGACGGTCGGGACAAAGCCTGGGCCATGTCCCTCTGCGTGGGCACGCTTGTCGTCCTGTTCATACTAATAGTATCAGTCACCTCTGCTTTCCTCTACTCGGGAGGTAAGTCGCGAAGATTACGGGCACAATTCAGAATCGCCCGAATGGGTTTGTGAAGCTTCGTCTAATTCAAAATTTTACGGAAAACCTTGTGCTTGTGAAGGAGACGCTGTGGACTAAGGTCCCGGCAGCAACTATTGTCCGAAAGCAAGCTAGTAACACAATGCGAAAAACTTTCCGTGCTACGTACAAGATTATCTTTTGTTACCACTCTGAGGCACCCTACATGTTGGCCAGCTTGTAATGAACTACGTAAATGTTGCACAGTTGGAAATCATAACGTCGAAGATAACATAGGCTGGCTGCGCTAGCCTAAACTGCCAAAATCAGAACAGTAGGAGAGAAGTTCTTTCCAGAAGTCTTCCTTGGAAATTCTATTTGTCGGCCACTCGGTATACATTTAGCTGAAACCACTACTTTGCGTTGCCAATCAAAACTAGTAGGAAACGATACGCCATGACAAGCACAGAATAATTAAATGGTGGTTTTGCTGTACCATAAGGCACGAGTAAGAGGGGATGCTGAAATGCAGGCTTCGGTATACACCTTACTAGAATGTGGTCTCCTGCTTTTATTTTGGGACTGCTTCCGCGAAAAGTAGAGCTTAAAATGACTTTAATAAGAGTGTTGGAGTCATTTGCCGGCAGGTACAGTAGTAAGGAATGTCAGTGGCTGGACATGAAGCGGTATTCGATCTAATCTCATAGGAAATATACTATTCGTCTAGAAAAACGTTTTGATCACTTTGTGAGAAGCCGTTTAAGCCCACTCTTCTTGCTATATAATCGAAGTGCCTGTATTTAAGGAGCGCTTAGCGCCACTCTATCTGCCGTCACAGTTTTCAACCCATTTGATAATGATGGTTGCATTTTTGTGGCGCAAGGCCAACTAGGCCAAAGATCGCCAAAACAGATGGTTAGTACATACGAAAGGCGGATACTAAAGTTGAATAGCAACAGAGATAAAAACAAATAAAGACAATGGAGATGGCTGGTGTAGAGGTCCAGGTTGTGATTATGCATGATACGATATGCGATTCAGAAATTTAACTTCAGATAAATACTTAAAAACACATATCACAGAAAACCTTGCTTCATCGCCTAAGAAGTGCGATGGGTGGAATGGAATTTGTCGTCTGTAGATTTCTGCAAAGTCTTTGCGTCACGTGGTGTGAAGTGCCTTGCATGTGATTAGTATGTGAACTACGCATAGGCCCTCTCCATACCTGCCGCACAGGTGTCTTGAAGACCCAGTGAGCAAGTGCGAATGTGTTACATAAGTGTGGCCTATCCGTAGCCTGGCTAAGGCTACTTTCGTGTGTCCGTCTTGTTTGTCTGTTATGTATCTACCTAAGTGTGGCTTTATAGTGTAGAGTTTGTTCTCTGCTTGTGTGTCCCATGATTCCTGCCAACATTTGCGCAAGGCTGTCCGTACCAGTGGCTTCAGGTCGAATTAGGGAACACACGGTACATCGATGCAAGTACGGAGAGCAGCCACAGCGGCACACTGGTCAGAAATTTTGTTTCCCAGAGCGCCACTGTGAACCAGAACCGAGCAAACAATAATTTTTTGTTTTGAGTGATCAGCAGAGATTAGAGCTTTCATTAGATGCTTGAGGGCAATGTTTTTTGTACGTTTGAAGCAATATAAGGCTGTTACCACACTTGGCGACTCTGTAAAGAACATGGATTGTTCTGTTCTGGTGTGTTGTATGTCTTGTACTTCTAATAAGATACCATGTGCTTCTGCCGTAAAAATGCTGCTGTTTCGGTGCAATGTCTTTGCACTGGAAAAGTTGGGGCCGTGTGCAGCACATGCAACGGCTGAAGAAGACTTCGAAGCATCGGTTTAGAAGGCGGTGTAGGGGTATTTATGTTGTAACTGAAGAAAGTGCTGTAGTATAATTTCGCTGGTGGCATTTAGTTTGCCGATATGATTAAAAAAAATATCACATGAAATTGCTGACCTCTCCCAAGGCAAAATAAGCTCAGCAATAGAGGACTTCATGCTCTCCTCAAACGAAATCCCTAGTTCCTAAGCGAGGGCTCGTACTCGTGTAGAGAAAGGAGCGGGACTCGATGGCCGTTATGCGAACAACGGATTGGATGAGATGATGTTCATGATCATACTACATCGGTGATTTTTTATAGAAGTAGCCTTAATAGCATACATCAATGAATAGTAAGACCGCTGGTGCTCAAGGCTCCACCTATACAGGCTTTACAGGCTTTACAAGCTTTACAGTCTATACAGGCTATACAGTCTGCATACAGGCTTTCAATGGGACTCGTCCGGAACGCTCCAGATGCAAGATGGAGACCAAAGTGCAGATCTGGGTCCAACATTTTTAGAGCAGTTTTACTGGCTGACCCATAGACGAGACTCCCGTAGTCCAACCTTGAGCCAATAGGGATAGTAAAAACGCGGAGATGTATTTGTTTGTCCGCTCCGTAGGAGCAATGCGAGAGGACCTTCAAGATATTCATGGTTTTGAGGCATTTCTGTTTCCGGTGTTTTATATGAGGAATAAATAAATGTAAGTTTTTCATCACCTACCAGGCCTAAAAATCTGCTTTCCTTTTTGGTAGGGATTGAGACATTTTTAGGGTTAATATCAGGATCAGCATGCATTCGACGCTTCTTTGAAAATAGAACACAAGTACACTTGTCTGGATTACGCTTAAATCCATTCCTGTCTGTCCAGTCAGCGAGTTTGTTGACACCAAGCTGTACTTGCCTGTCGCAAACGGACCGATTAACAGATTTGAAGAAGCGCTGATCGTCGTCTACATATAACAAGTAAGAAATGGTTGGTTGCAATCCTTTCCCAAGAGAGTTCATTTTTTTAATAACCAGCGTGCAACTCAAAACGCACACCATTTTCCTGGACGTGAACTCAGGAATGTGCATTGCCCACTCTCACACGAAAAGTTCTTTCCGACATGTAGCTTGCAAGCGCATTTAACATGTTGCCCAACAAACCAAAAGACTTAAGGTTGCCAAGAATTCCACAGCGCTATGCAGTATCATGCGATCTTTCAATATCGAAAAAGTACTGTCATATAATACGGTTTATGAGTAAATGCATCTTTGATATAGCATTCTAAGGCTACGAGTTTAACATTTGTAGATCGCCCCGCCCTGAAGCCTGCCTGGCAGCTCTCGAGAAGTCCGTTGTAGCCCAGAAAATACACAAGCCCCCGGTTAATCATCTTCTCGAAAAGCTTGCACAGGCAGCTTGTCAGGGCAATGGGTCGATACCTAGCGGGAGAGGCAGGATCCTTCCCCTCTTTCACGAAAGCTACACCTATAGCCTCCCTCCAAGAGTTTGGAATGTGCCCCGAAAGCCAAATCTTGTTATATAGGAGGAGGAGTGTTAGAAGAGTGTCTGAGTGTAGGTGCTGTATCATTATATATAAGGTGTTGTCTGGACCTAGAGCTGAGGGTTTGCAAGTGCTCAGAGCGGCCCTCAGCTCATGAAGTGAAAACTCAGAGTTATAAGAGGAGGTTGACTTATCATTATCAAGTAAATACTTCTTTCCAGGCAATTGTTTGTGTTTTACGAAGGTGTTAGTGTAGTGTAATGAACTGGACACGTGTTGGAAGTGTTCTGCAAGTGTGTTAGCCTGGTCTTCCAGTGTGTCCCCTGTTGTACTAACCAGGGGCAGGCTGTGTGTATGTTGTCCTTTTAGTTTGCGTATTCGTGTCCAGACTTTGCGAGTGTTTCTCGGAGGAACTAGAGGCAAAATAGGTGTTGTACATACGAGATTGTGGTTACGCATCTCGTGAAGATTTCTTGGTGCAAGTTAAAAATGGTCAGAAATTCTTAAAGATAGACTTATGGATTTTATTATGTTTCCACCCACTGCCCATGAAATGGTCCGGTGAGACAGTTCGCTAAATTCTAGTCATATCGGACAGAGCAATGCATGTAATCATTTGGCGAGTACTGTTTCCCAAATACATCTGAAAACTCCTTCCGGATCCACTTCATACCAGTGAATATCCGCTGACATTTTGTTTTTCTGTGCTATTTAAGATGAAGTCGATTTCAAGGAGGAAACCTTGGTGAGCAGAGGTGATATATATGGCCGCCCCGAAATCACCGGTGAAGGAAACATCACCAACGATTCACCCCTGGTGACTACCAGTCTAACCGTAAGTTTGTGATATTCTTGCGGTATCGGCTTCGCATAACAAAAATGCTTGACACAGTAAACTTTCTTTCGGATAAATTGTACGTGTAAGCAATAGTGTGGATTACGTGATCCATTTGTGGGAGGTATGCGTTCGACAAAAGGTTCTTATTGGGAAAATGAAAGGAATGAAAATAACTTAAGAAGCTCTAACTAAACGCAGCAACAAAATTCTGACGTTTCAAGCCAAACGCGGTTCCTGCTTCGCGGTTGAGCGCCAAAGGGTCAGTGCAGGCGTCTTTTAGTCATCAGCGTGGGTAATGAACGACCACAGATAAATAAAAAAAACATCCCACGAACAGGTAAATGCTGCGTAATTATTTCAAATTCGAAATTTGTTTTTCTCAGCATACTACAATCTCGAAAGTTTCCTGGAAAGAAAGCTGTGGCTGCAGTTAGACGAGGCCAGGAAGTCAAATTGGGAGCGCCCTGATGACTATTGAAAGTACAGTGCAGTTATAACAAGGAGCACAGCATGACAGTATTCTTGATCAGGTTTTTTATGGATTGCGAGATAAAATTTACTAAAAAATACTTTTATCACAGGGTCGAACGCATTTGTTCAGCGTTACATATTCATGTACAGGTAAAAAAAACAGACTTGACTATTTGCGCATATTAACACAAACAACATAGCAAGTACAACTAAAAAAATTCATTTCCGACAAACATATTAAACGCTTTAGATATCGCGAAGTTGCGCGTTTCAAGAAATAAACGATTAAGCTTGTTCTTTTCTCGTATCATTTATAGTTGATCAGGCTCAATCCATGCTTTTTTGATAGGCTTTGTGGCCGTGAAGGATTTTTTAGGAGAAGAGCCGTTTTTTTGTAGAGAAGATTGCTCAAAATTTATTGTAAGCGCCGTCTGCAACACCATGCTTGAGAACTGGTGTCCAGTCGGTTTGCCACATTTTCTTTCTGAACTGCTCCAACCCGCACTCACGTATTATTCTATGGTAAGTTGTTTTGGGTGAAGAGGAGTAGGATATGACTCGCAAGAGGAATAGGATATGAATAGGACTATGGCAAGAGGAATATGATATGAATATCGGACAGCGGTCGCTCAATTTACAATTGATAGGCCCAGCTCCTGTCACGTGAGTGTCGGCGTTGGTGACAAGAAGGTCCAGTATTGTTGAACTTGCTAACATCATGCGGGTTGGTGTTTTAACGACATTTTGAAAGCCACGGGAAGTGAAAACGTTTAGTGTTTTCGAAGGAGGGGTCTCAGAAATGTTGAAATTCTTTGAAATGTTGAAATGTTGAAAGTGAAGTTAATGTTGAAATTTCTACAAAGTGTTAATCGAAGAATTTCAAATGAACCATTATCAAAAGATCATACACGAATTATATTAAACTATTTGTATCACCGCTGGGTGGTCGATATAGAACAGATATAAGCGTGTCTGTGCGTTTTACACTCAGCACCTATTTTCCTTTAGATACTTCAGTAAATTGTGGTAGCTGGTCGTGGCAACTGTAAATGAATGAAAGATGGCGCCACCAACGCTGCGCTTGTCGGTTCGGTTCGCTAGGAATTGCCTGTAGCCCGGTAAAGAAGGTGGGTTATGGAATGAGGTAAACCATGTTTCCGTTAGTACGGTAATGTTGAAACGAAATGCAAGTTGACTAAGAAAGTGAATTGGTGATATTTGATCGTAAGAGAGCGAGCATTCAGGTGAGTAACGCACGTGGTATTTGCTGGCGAAACACATAGTGTTGCAGAATAAGGTTCAACGAATCCTTGATACAACATTGGGCCTACAAGACAGAAGGAACCATGCAGCCACTGAGTTAGCTACGCGTTTTTAGGATGATTATCCACCGGGACAATGTGCTGAGAGAGAGAGAGAGAGAGAGAGAGAGAGAGAGAGAGAGAGAGAGAGAGAGAGAGAGAGAGAGAGAGAGAGAGAGAGAGAGAGAGAGAGAGAGAGAACACTTCATGAAAAAAGACATCTAAGCGAGGGAGGTGGCTGGCAACCGGAGCTGTGCGGCGACCTTCGTAGCCGGGGCTGTGATGATCGTCTGTCTCTCCGGGTCAGAGCAGCTCAGCGCTGCCTCCTAAAGCTCCGAGGAATGAACTTGAGGGAGGGCATCATCTGGACAGGCCCAAATGTGATGTTGCCCCGTGGCCTTGTCTCCGCATAGTGCGCAAGAGGGAGAGGAATAAACTGATGGATGAATGTGATGGAGGAGGGCCCTATTGGGAAGGGATTCGGTCTGAGCGAGCCTCCATAGTCGTCTTCCGTGTACGTAAGTGATGGGTGGGCCGGTGGGTATTTGAAGCGAGGGAGAAGGTAATGAGTAGTTATTTTGTTGTAGCTCAATAGGCTATCTCTTCTGATCTGGCTCCGCGAGAGGCTACAGGGATGGGGCACACCCGGGAAGTGAGTGCTTGGGCTGTCGTGTGTGCCACAGCGTTACGGCCGAGCCCAGTGTGGGCAGGAGTCCAAATCAGCTGATCTTGGGTAGTATGTGGGCTTTGAAGGAGACGTTTAGGGCCTGGGGTGAGACGATGTGTTGAAGCGTGCGGCGCTCACACTTCTGGGCAATGATTTGGCCATTTCGCGTCCAAACAAAACGTCAGCTGTGCTTTCGTTCCCTTGCTATGGCCATATCTAGCCGGCGCCTAATAATCTGGCACCCGGGGCTCATTATTGTAAATGAGGGAACCACCAATTTCACTGCGGCCGTCCCTGTCTGACGGATATCCATCCTTCATTATTGGAAAAGAACAGCACTGTGACTCTTGCAAACAGTACAGAAGTGCAATGCAACATAAGCAAAGTATTTGGCAACACTGACGACGCTCTCCCAAACAGGGAAGCACGAGACCTAACGAAGGAACCAACTCGCGAAGCAATTTCCAAGTTTCGGCGCAGTGCTTCCATGCGTCGTCACTGCTGCCACGTGCTGGTCCAAGAGCACTGACGGCTTTATAAACGTTTAAGTCGACGTCAGATCACCTTGCGACAATGCACAGTCGACAAAACCGGCCCGCCTGCTTAATCGCGATGATTAGCAGTGACGTTGCTGCGTTGGTTCGGATTCAACCGCGTTGAAGGCACACGTGAACGCACGCGTTACAACAAAACCCGCGCAAAGCAATTTCCAAGTGTCAGCGCAGGGCTTCCATGCGCAGTTCGTGCTTCCCAGGTGCAGACAACGTATGGCCTCGGAATCAATGAACACTAACAAACTGCCCGCTTGGGCACTGAGCATCGTTGGGCGCCTGTTGCGGCAGAGAGCATCTGTACAGGCATGCCTGTGGCAGTGTTTCCTTGCGGAAGTGGCTGAATTCTCGGGGCACCCCAGATAATGGAAATAAAAGGCGAATTTTGCTGTCTTAAGAATCAATGAAAACAGCAATTGCTATCACCGCTATCACACCAACTCATCATCACTGTCTCGTTGTGCTCGCCTTAGGCATCATCATCACTATCCGCGTACGTCCACTGCACACTGAGGCTTTTCCAATCGACCTGCACCGTCTCCTGCTTTAGATGCTGGAGTCCATTGTGGGCACCAAATTTTTTTTATGAAACAGAGACAGAAGAAACGTTTATTGGTAATAAGAGATAGCTTGTATGAAGCTTTAAGGACTCATCCTCATTCAAAAATTATTTACGTTCGGGTGGCCTTGAGAGCCCTTAGGCTAGCCAAAGCTGGTCGTCCAGACCGGTTCCCGCCAAGGCTCTCTACTAAATTTCGTAGTGGACACCCGCGAGTAAAACGATAATTTAGTGCCCTTCTAATCCGTGAAGATAGAAGAGCGAAGCTTGACACAGTCTAAGGAGTGCACAAATCACACCGCGTGTGTTTGTAATTTCCGATAGCGCTTATTTCCTAGCCATTTGGAAGGGCTCTTGGAATGGCTGTGGCTTTTAAATGCGAAGCATCTCATTGTCGGGGCTATGTCCCTCCCTTCTCGTTGTTGTTGTGCCGCCCACACCCCACTGCGCATGATCGGCTTGCTGAACTCCCGGTTCCTTCTATGGCTCCTGGAGCGACAGCGTTGCCGGTGTCTTCCTGGACCGGCACGAGAGGAGCACGCTTCCTCTTTAAGGGCTCCTGGACCGACAGTGTTGCCGGTGTCTTCCTGGGGCGGAACGAGACGAGCACGTTTCACGTGCCTTCAACGTTTCATCGTCGTCGGCAGCGGCGTGCGTCGCCGAGTCTCGACGCCGTGATTACAAGCAGCCCACAACCATCCGGGGAACGTGCATCGACCTCATCTTCAGCAACTTTAGGGTTCATCCAATACAACAGCCCTTGACTTTACATTTCACAGACCATAAGGCGGTCATAATCAAAGCGGGACGCCAACCACAGCTCGACGTCACCTACGCTGAACATGATGATGATAATGCTTAAATCAAGACGAACTCGTACCACGTACAACTTTTCTCTCTCTCTCTCTCTCTCTCTCTCTCTCTCTCTCTCTCTCTCTATCTCTCTCTCTTAATTGCCTCTTCACTCTAACACCTCCCACCCCCCCTCTAATAAAATTACACCATTTTCCCCTAGGGGAACCCTGAGTAGTATGTGAAACAGCCATGGGGTCAACGCAATTTCTCATTTCGTAGTTCCGGTAAGTGAAAAGTTTGGTAGTTACCATGGAAACACCAAACGGTAAATATAAAGGTAGCTACGTACCTCAACCTAATAGAAACGATGAAATGAAAACTAATGGGCACTTGAATCGACCCCATCGCTGCTTCGCATACTACTCAGGGTACCCCTACGGGAAAATGGTGTATTTTGTTTACCCAAAATATGATCCAAATTTAGGGGTGCGATCATTACGCGAGGTAAATTTTTCGCGAAAACGTTTCAGCGCAGAAAACGCAAATTCTAGGTCAAAATGTGTACGATAAGTCTCATGAACATAAACATAACAAATAAAAACATAATAAAAACTCCACTGACCACCAAATGACCGCGAAGCAAAATGCAGTGTTTTCATTACGAAACGCGCCGGAATTACGGAAATACGGAACGCGCCTGAACGAGTTTGCTACGAGGTGAGAACAGGTCGACCAATAAGTGTGGGACATCATGACACGGCTGCCGACGCAGCAAGCCGAGCGCGTTTTCTTATATGTCTTGTGACTCACAAGAAATACAATACGGTACATTATGAGCATTTAGTGAGAGTTTCTTCGCCCAATAATGAACTCGTGCTTCCCAATATCGCTAATATCATAAAGTCCGCGGCAACAACGTATACGTATCAATGTCCACTTTGAAAGAGGAAGAAACTAAGGTAAGCACGACCATCGTCATCTAGACTTGGCACACATACGACATATGGCTGCGCAAAGTTCAGGGTGCGATCATTGTGCGGGAAATTAAAAAAATCGTATTTTGACGACGAACTTTAGGGGTGCGATCATTACGCGAGTGCGATCATTATGCGAGTAAATATGGTAATAGTTCTGAAAGAGGGGTCGTCGGCGGTGAAGAAAAGCGGCTTCACTGCAATAAAACGTTTAGGGGGGGGGGTAATTATACACTGCTTGGCGGTAAACAGTTTGGCTACTTTAACTGAAGCCTTTTGCCAGCTCCTACTTTGTAACCCTGAACCTCCAGCGATTGCGAAAAGTTCTTTGTTGCGTGCCGGAAAAGTCGACTACCGGTGGTTTCCTTTCTCGCCTGCCTGAGAAAAACCTCAGCCGCGGCAGCGGTCGACACTGCGTGTTTGGGCTCAGCCGCACTTAGCCGCCCATCCTCCGCGGTCGGTGAGTGCATTGAGGAATTGTGGAAAGTACGCCTACGACAAAATATTGTGTGGTTGAGCGTCGAAAGAAGTAATTTCAGCAGTAATAGCTACGTTTCGACTTGATACCGCCGTTAACTTCTAGTTTTTTTTTTTTTTTTTTTTTTTTGCAATTTGTGCAATTACCAGTCCCTAGTTCAAAAAGATAATTTAGTGCCCTTCTATTTTCCGAAGACGGGAGTTGAATCATGACAGAGTCTACGGAGTGCACGAAACACGCCACGTTTGTCTCTTTTTTGCCATTGAGCATACTTCCTAGCGATTTTGCTGAATAAACTTGGAAGGACTGGAGCTTTATTACAGCAAGCAAACGTGGGCTGTCTGATTCCCTCCCTCGTCGTAGGCATCTTACTGTCGGCGTAATACACAACGCACTCCGCTGGACCAGTCATGACAATAGATAGGTCGCATTCGGCTGCTTGACGTTTTCGTGTAGGACTGCTGCTTGTAGAAAAGAGATGCCCTCAGTAAGGGCATAAAACCTATAGCTTCGCGTGCACGCCCCCAATCATCCCTGTCCCCCACGAGCGGGCACGCATATACGCCCAATTTCTTACGGTGCGTGCTGTTAGATTCCCCCAACCGTGTTCCGGCGCCTCCGTCTTGTGAGGTAGCGTAGAGAATTGCGGCAAAAAAAGTTGCTGCCTTGGCGATGACAACGAGAAGCCGAAAGCAAACTTAACTGGTTCACTGCCTGACGAGAGATGAGCCAAAACAATACAGGAACAATACCCTTCCGGGCGAGATTACAGCACAATTCGACAGGGCGACAGCGGGGATTCGCTACTGCAAAACGAAGACAACTATCCACCGAGAGGGCGCATTTTATACACAGTAGCCATAACGGCTGCACTGCTTTTCTAGTGCTTCTGTGTACACTGCCCCAAAGTAGTACAGACACACACAACACTCTTTTCGAGTTCGTGAGGGGCCGGCAGTACCGGCTCTCACTAAGACAGAAAGACACGGGAAAGGCGATCTCGGCTGGGGCGTCCGCCTCGCTCGGACAAGTTTCAACACGGAGATTCGTTGGGCTTGTGTTCTGTAGCTGCAGCGGGTTGAGTCACCACCAACGGGCCCCGTGTGGCAGGCACACATGAGGAGTGTAGGCTCTTCTACAAAGCACAAGAGCACTGCACGAAGCTTGCAGCACGCGCGAAGAGAATAGCGGCGCGCTGAATTGTAGCAGCTTCTCCGCCAAGGGTTCAAGATCTCCATGAATACGGGTCTCTAACCACTGTACGGGGGGATGCTCTCAAAGAGAGTTCTTGGCAGTCGCTTGATTCGAATCCTCGGCCTAACGACACTGTGCTGGAGCTTCACCGGGCCGGTCAGTGGACGAATAGTTCCTCCCCAGGAACGTCCCTGGCTGGATCAGGCAAGCAATAGAACATCACAAAAAACACAACCGCATCACCGGGGAGTGACACATCCACACTGAAGCTCTCGCTGCATTTAGTGGCGACAAAAATACCCAATTCAATATCTAAAGTAGTTAAATTACACCCAGCCACGTGCACGAATCTGAAAGGGTGACATTTAGCGTGAATTGAAATGCCCCATACAATACAAATTACGCCCACCTCACCTCGCGGGATCCCTGGTGTGATGCAACGCATCTCCTTGTCGTTTTCCATCGTATTGATTACGCTTATAGCAGGGATTCTCACGCGAAGGGGAGGTGCACGAAATTTTCCATTTTCACCATGCAATGCACATGCAGTACACGTATGCTCAGGTACGTTCTTTCTTGCAGACGAGAATGAGTGCCTTGTGGTCCGTAAAGTGCACAGTTAGGGGCTCGGCGATTGCATCAAGCAATCGTCGACTACTGCGAGAGAGTGCAAGCATAACGCGGACGACCGTCGACTGACACCGTCGGAGCGCGGCATGCCGCTTTATATTCACAGCGCCCGAAGGAGAGGAGAGCGCGGAGAGAGAGATTACTGCACATGCCCAGCGCGCGCAGCGCCGAGCATGATGATGATGATGATTCCCATTGGTTGCCCCTTTGAAGCGGGGTGATGACATGTCATCTTACCAAAAATGACTAATATAACCATGTTTTACACTCTTGGTTTAATACTAGCGCTGCTGAGGGCAGGCACTAACGCTTATTAGGCCCGAAATACTTTCTTTTCCCTGTTACAGGTGGTAACTGTCCTAGGCAATATTCCCCTCTCTGCTTTTCGTCCACCTGCATTCTAATCTTCTTTTCGTCCCCTCGACAGCCTTGAAGTTAACTTCCTCTGTGATACCCTTAAATCCTAGGGCTTCTGGAAGCCCAATATTCCCTTCATGTAGATTTGGATGGATACCCTCACATTCTAACACTATGTGCCGCATAGTTTCTGTTTTTTTTTCCGCAGACCACACATACCCCATCATTTTGTGAATACTTCCCCACAAAACTCTTAGTTCGCAGGCAACCTGCTCTAGCCTCAAAAAACAAAGCACTGCCCTGGGAATTATCGTAGAAATTTTTCTTTCTGAGGTTCATCTTCTCAGGCCTGTACATCTCTAATGACGTTTTAGCTTCCATTTTGTCCCTCCATTTATTCGTTTCAATGTGCCTTGCCTCTTTTTTGGTTACCTTGGCTGTTTTGGATTCCCCACTGTTCATTCCGCATTTCATTGTTAGCCTTCTAGTCTTTCTTAACCACTGCGTGTCCACGCTTTTCAAGTATAGGTACCTAAAAACCTTAGCTGCCCACCTTCGTTCATCCATTGCCCTCCACCTCATCTCAAAGCATATTTTACTTGGAGCTTCTCTAACTTCAAACGACGCCCAGCCCATATCTCCCTTAACGGCTTCGTTAGTTGTTTTTTCATGCGCGCCTAAGGCCAAACGTCCTACCGTTCTCTGGTTTACTTCAAGGCCTGATAGAACGTCTGATTTTAAGCAGAGTACAGCATTCGCAAACGTGAGACCCGGAACCATTACTCCTTTCCACATTCCTCTTACTACTTCATATTTGTTATCCCCCCACAGAGCTCTATGCTTCATTATAGATGCGTTTCGCTTTCCCTTAACCTTGAGTTGCTCCTCGTGCGTACTTAAGTAATTATCCCCTTCGTTTATCCATACTCCCAAATATTTATATTCCTTCACTCTAGGTAATTCGCCTTGCTGGATAGACACTACGTCGGTGGTAGCGTCATTGGAAACCATTATTCCTGATTTTTCTGCACTGAAATTTAACCCGAGGTCAGTGGCTTCCTGGCCGCAAATATTTATTAGCCGCTGCATATCGGTTTGGTTATCAGCTAAAAGAACAATGTCGTCTGCGTATAACATTCCCGGAATATGCTGTTGTACCACTTCGCCTTGCAGCATATGGGTTAGGCTAAACCCTACTTGACTTTCTTCCAGTTTCTTTTCTAACCCTGCCATGCAAAACATGAACAGTATTGGGATCAAAGGGCATCCCTGTTTCAGTCCCCGATGGATGTTGACCTGCTGGGCGCATTTCTGTCCTTCCCAAGTAAGGTGAACTCTATTGTCTTTATAGATTGCTATAAGGAACTGTACTAACTCGTCATCTAATCCCCGGAGTTTCACCATTCTCCACAGCCGTTCTCTGGTTTACGTTGTCATATGCCCCTTTAATGTCCAAGAACGTAATCCATAGTGGTCTATTCTGTGCTTTCGCAATGTCAATGCATTGCGTTATCACGAACAGATTGTCATCCAGTCGCCTGTCTAGTCTAAATCCATTCTGCAGTTCCCCAAGTATTTCATTTTCTTCCATCCATGCTCGAAGTTCTGATTTTAGCGCCTGCATTACGAATTTATACACCACTGACGTTACTGTGAGTGGTCTGTATGAATCAATACTGGCTTTGTCTCCTCTGCCTTTATATATTAAATTCATCCTACTTTCTAACCAGTCCTCTGGTATTTGCTTGGTTTCTATCACCTTATCTATTGCCCTCATAAACGATTCCTTACCTTTAGGTCCAAGTAGGTTTATCAGTTGCATTGGTATTCCGTCCGGGCCCACTGCTGTCTGGGGGGAAACCTTTTGCTCTGGTTTTTTCCAATCAAGGTTGCTCAAACTTATTTCCCTTTCCGCAGTCTTTCGTGGCGCTGATGTTATCGGTGCAGGTTTCCCTACCACTATTGTCCTAAACTTCTCACTAATCACTCAATGAATATGCGCCAACGCGTGCTCTCCTTCTAAATGTTCCCCCTCCTCATCAATCAGGAATTTTTGATGGTTATCGTTTTTTGAGCTTTGTGATCTTACATGGTTCCAAAACTTCTTGGATGCGCTTTTGTCCTTCTTCCGTATTTCTGCCATCCATTGTTCGCTTTTCTGCTTTATCTTTGCTTGCACCATTTTCTGCACTTCTAGTTTTTTCCAACGGTAGACATCCCACTTTTCCTTCACTACCTCCGGTTCCATACCAGTTCTTTTTGCTTCTCTATGTTCTCTCGACGCCTTTCTTTGCTGGTCAATAGCCTCTTTTATTTCCTTATTCCACCAGCTTCTCGGCTTTCTCTTCCCTTTCCATCGGTTTCGTTCCTTTGCTTCATTCATCTTACCCTTTATGAACGCAATCATTTCGTCGTAATCCCAATTTTTGCCTGGGTATTTATTGATTTCATCTTCCAATCTATCAGCGATGATCTTTAACTGCTCATTATTCAAATTATTTACTCCTATTGTACCTATTTCCGCATTTGTCTGGGTTGCGCCTCCAAAGTGCAAGCTAAACCGCTTGTGGTCGCTTCCTCAGCTGTTCCATTTTCATCTATCCTCATTTCCCGCAGCTTTCCGTATACTGTCTCGGATACTAAACTGTAGTCTATGCTGGACTGTCTGTTACCGCTTTCCCACGTTATTTGTACGTCACACTTGCTTTCCGTGTTTGCTATTACAAGCCGGTTTTCCTGGCATAGATCTATCACTAGAGAATCGTTGTGGTCTGTGTATCCATCCAAACCTTCTATATGGGCATTCATATCTCCAACTATGATTATTTCGCCTGCACAGCGCTGAGCGCAGCGCCGCCCACCGGCGCTTAGCAACGGAGTGAGAGCGCGCTGCGCCAACCCGCAGCTGTTTGGGAGAGAGTGTTCACTATCGGAGAGAGGAGAGGAGGAGAGGCGCAGCTGTGCGGACAACGCCGGAGAGACGCAGGAAGGACAGAGGGGCGAGCATGAGATGCATTGCATCTAATAAATGTAATCGTAAAGGGCAATACCTGCTTTAGGAAACAAAAATACGTGCCAATCCGTCCTGTGAAGGGGGTCGTAAAGCGAAGCTGTAAACGACAGCCACAACGGCTACCCATTTCACGTCACTCCAATTCGCACATGTGGCTTTAAAAAGTGTGAAACCACAGACAAGTGAAATGCACTTAACCACAGCGTTTATTACTTTACTAAGCTTAAATCATTGGAGGGTCCACGAATGGTGGTTGTTTGATGCTATTGGTGAAGCACTTTGTTTTCGGATGGCTTTTATCTTTCTCCTACGCGATACGCCGCTGCTCATTTATGGCAAATTGTAATGAGAAAGATGACGACGACGGTGGATTTGGCTGGTTGTTTATTCCCCGCCTTCATGTGCAGTATACTGGCGGGGCGACGACCCCTCCCTGGCAAATATTGTAGAGTTTAAGGTCGCACTGTGGAAGGCCTCGTGAAGGGGCTGTTTTTTAATGATGAACGCCCACGCCAGACGCCGGGTTTTTCGCTTAGGCTCGAGTCATGAAACGCCTGCGAAAATATGTGGCTTGCACATAACGACACCACCGCGCTTTTCGATCGACCGCTCTCGGCTTCATCAGCGCTTGCCGACGTTCCACCCGGAAATTTCCAGTAGGAAATGAACGCTACAGCACAGCAACTACAGTGACGTCAGTGCAAGCTGTCACGCCTCCGAAAATAATGCGTGTCAATCCATCCTGTGAAAGTGGTTGTAAAGTGCTGGAAGCTGGAGCTTGCAATGTGGCGAACTTTTGTTCCGAAGCAGGCTTTTTCAGGTAGAAACTTCCTCCCGCTGCTCCTGCAAGGTAGCCTTTGCCTACTTGTAGTAATTGCATGTCACTTTTGAGTTTTTCTATGACCTTTTATTTCCGAAGAGCCGGACCGCGAGTAAACGTTGACTCCTGGCTGGTCCCACAGTCGGGGCAACGAAGATTACCAGCGTCGCCTGCAGAACGTTCATGACTGCCTCCGCCCCGAGCACAGCGACTGGGGAGTCTACATATGGAGCCTAGGAAATGGATTCAGGCGCTGTTTCAATGGCAAATACAACCCGCACACTCTGGGGTTTTCCTTGACCACTTATATATTTGACTAGCGTCTTCTTACTCAAAGCTGCTAGTGTTTCAGGGTCCGACAGATTAACTGGGTCGTCGCTGATCAATCCCTCTGATCACAACGAGCGAGGCCCGTACGCCTGGACAGGGATACAATCACTGGTTTTTATTTTGAGGAGACGTGCAGTAGCATTCGCGTTCGCATGTACACTGCAAGGCGGTTCAGTCGATAGTTTGACCTTATTTGAAGCACTCCATCTGGAACCATAAACTCGAGGCCATTTTGCAGAATGACCGGGCTCAAACGGGTTATGACCCCCTCCACCCTTGAGGCTTTGAGAATTATGACACGCCCGTGCTTCGGACATTGCATGATAGGCTGGCTGCTGCGAGAATAGATGGTGTCTCTTAGCGGCCCGTCGCCGATTAGGAGGCACAAGTGTCTGGAAATGTTCCCGTTCGTCAGTGTTCCGCGAGGTTTCTCGTTCAAAAATAATTGTGGTACAGATTGTATCTGACATGTCTGAGACGGCATGCTTATCGTCCGGCATTGGTTGATCAGCAGGGAAAGGGGATGAGAGGGGACTTGCCTGCCCAGCTGGTAGCGGCGATTTTTTCAAAGAGGCGTTAGGAGCCTCTTCAGAGGCGTTAGGAGCGTCTTTAGAGGTGCTAGGAGCGTCTTCAGGATCTGTATCGGAGTGTGTCCCATGAGACGGGTTCATCGCCAAGTGACAGGTAGCACCCCCGAAAACGGAGGCAGAGACGTGACATTCAGACGTGGCACCCGGCAGCAGACTAGGTGGCGAGGCGTGCGGAAGCCTTGGTGGGGCTGAGCCCGCCGCAGGAAACATGTCATTGGCATATGTGACGTACCAAATCCGACACACAAAACGTCACAGCTCATGCAAATTAAACGGCAAGGAGACACCATTGCAGCCGGGCAAGGAGGGTAGGCTTCGCTACAAGAACAGGAGCACTGTAAGAAGCTTGAAGTACGCGCGAGGAGGATAGGGGCGCTGAATCGTAACAGTGCCTAAACGTGACAGACACCGGCAAATAACAGTTGCGAAAAGGGGTCGGCGGTGGTGAAAAGGAATACCGAAGTGGGGCCGAGTAAAGCGGTTTCACCGAAATGAAAACTGGGTAGCATATACTGCTTCGCCACAAAAAATGAATGTGATGATTGTGCTGCCTGGGGAAGTTATTTTTTTTTATTTATCATTGTACTTTCATTGCGAACCTATTGTAGGCCCACTGCACATTTTTTGTGTCAGCAGTATGCGAGAACCCGCCCGGTTCCTCATCTGCAGCAGTGGTGTTCTACGAACTATCGTGGCTGAACTCACGTGCTCTTATCTTGCGCTATACGCATACTGCTTCCTGACAGCTGTTCACCTCCGGCGCTTATTATTGTAATACAAAGTGGCAAATATTTCCCTAGAAAACTGTTCAAGCAATTCATGTGTTTGTAGATGTGAAACAGGCTTTAATAAGACCTCTCCCAGCGTAGTCTTTGCAACCTCGCTTTCCCACGTTGTAATTGCACACTGCACCACCTTATTAAGAAAAACAGGCGAACTCATAGGGAACACCGTGGAAAGAAACCACCGACGACGATCCGGCCATGGCGCCAAGCCTAAGCGCGAGGAATGTCGGGACATCGAATACTGCGTGGAAGAAAACGTAATTCGTCAGGAAGGCTGAACGCTTCATCGGCATGACGGCATGATTTTAGTGGACGTTCGGCCGAATCAATGACATACATACAACTCATCTGGTCCGCCAACCTCACAGCGTGCATGCTCAATACATTTCTTTTTTCGATCCAACGCACTGGACGTTATAGTGTTTTATTGTGTATATGGTGCAAAAAATTTTATTTCCTTTTTCTCTTTATTATATTTCATATTTTATTTATAATTTTTATATTCAAATTATTCAAGGCAGTGTTGATGTTTTACGTGTTATTGATTGCTGCTTGCGATGTTATTGAAAAAATGCTTCTGCACTGCTGTTTCGCTTTTTTGCAGGATACGGTGGAACCGCCAGCCGACCAAACAACCGCATCGCCAACCGTACCTTCTGCGTCCCCACTAGGTGTAACATCGCCAACCGTGTCTTCTGCGCCCCCGCTAGCTGTAACATCGCCAACCCTGTCTTCTGCGCCCCCGCTAGCTGCAACATCGCCAACCGTGTCTTCTGCGCCCCCGCTAGCTGTAACATCGCCAACAGTGTCTTCTGCGCCCCCGCTCGCTGTAACATCGCCAACCATGTCTTCTGCGCCCCCGCCAGCTGTAACATCGCCAACCGTGTCTTCTGAGCCCCCGCCAGCTGTAACATCGCCAATTGTGTCTTCGGCGCCCCCGCCAGCTGTAGGTGAGTAACATCGTATGGATGCTAGCGAAGTTAGCTCTACATTTCAAGCCAGCACAGAGGTTTCAGGTAGAGGCTTTACTTGCATTTTTTCTTCATCAATTCCTATCACAAAAACAACAGCCACTCATAAAAGCACATCCCCACATCTGGCTGCTTCCACCCCTCCTCAGCACAGCGAAACAAGTGTTTCAGGAGCGGGTCTGACTATCACAGTTATCTTCGGCGCTGCTTGCGTTCAAGTATTTTTTACTTGTATTGAGTAGAACCACCTAAATGTAGTGTCCACTAAGCGAGGGCGTATTAGGTATTCTGCCGCAAGCCACGGAGAAATATAGCCCGATAACTGAAGTACGCCCCATAGCCTTTTGACCTAAACGACGTGTAAAATACGGAAAAATTGCATATCTTGCGCTTCGGGTGCAAGCCTCGAGGAACGGCGGCGCTATTGTCGATCTCGCCTCTTCTCTCCTGACATACACGGCCAGTGTGTGTAACCGAGTGCGGCACTCGGGATCTTCCGTTCTTCGCTGGCGTTTAGGCCCTGCGGCGCCTGTGGGATAGCCAGGGTCGGATCGTAGCCGTCTCGTGGGTTCTAAAGCAGCGACACGACGGCGTTCGCGTTCTGCTTGTTCTTCCGAGGGAGTACTACACTTCGTCGGCCGTGTTTTGAGGGAGTCTAACCATGTGCTTTGCTCGGAGTCACGATGCGCTGTGTGTGACCGACGGAGTTTCTTTTATGCCGCGTGTTCCGCGAGTAGAGGGTAGCCCGTGTGCGAGGTTCGCTTTCGACGCTGCTGGAACCATGGCTCAAGGGGAGTTGAGCCCTGCTTAGAGGCTGCTACAGGAGGCTAGCGCGTTCGTTCTGCTCTAATCTGACGCGTGCCGCTTTTGCTATGTCCCTCCCCGCCAGGCCTCCGCTATATTCGGACGCCCGCTGCTTTCGCACTCTCCCCTCCTCGCCATGACTGACCATGTGGCTCTTGTTTCTTCGTTCCTTCATAAAGCAAAACTTTACTGCTTTCGTAGAGGGTTTTCGCCGCGGAGGCGCAAATTCACCTTTTGACTTCAGAAACACCCCCTGCGACACACCCCTTAAAGCGCTTCGCGTGATTCGCCAGGCCTGCTTTCGGCGCTGCGCACAAGGCCCCGTTATCAGTAATTCTGCCCACTTTATAAGCCGAGTGGTGCGCGGCTGCGGCCGTTCACCTGATTAGCAGCCGACAACCCCGCCACCTCCAACGCATGCGCCGGTGAGTCGTCTTGGGCAACATGACTCATCTTACGCCTGACGAAGGGGAACACCGCCTTCGCCGCTAATGAAAGCGGTGCGGCCCTCCTTCTGCAAGCGTTGCACGGGGTCGAATTGTGTTGAGCCGTGGTCGGCAGTACAGCTACATAAAGGGTTAACCCAGCGAAACCAAGATTCCAACCGACTGAGCTAAGCTTTTGCTTTGCATATCCAAGATTAGCTGAGCTAAGCCGGATCAATTTGTTACTTTGCCACCGGACCAACCCCAAGCCTAAACCAGACCGCGGTTAAAACGAGAAAGGTCATCCTTACGGCCTCCCACTTGTCGCTTAAGGAGATTGTCCTTGAGAAACTTTTGGTCCCACCTCGGTACGGTTTTCGTGGCGAACAATTCGTCTCTCAACGAACTCACTGATCAAGGGAGTTGAAAAAGCGTGTCTGCAGGCATTTTACGCATTTGAAAACCACTATTTTAAGGAATAGCAAGGCGTAACCTACCGGACAAGAATACATAAATGTGCAGATCCCAGGCATAGGTGAAAATGGATGTAACACGAAACTTTTATTCCGCCGAAGATCGGTTGACATGCACATTTATAGAGTTCTATTGTGCTTTGGCGCACTTGCTCATATTTCAGCGTGCTGAGCAGCTTCAAATGCGTCGAGAAGCACAACATATAACAAGAAAGATCAAACTCTCAAACTCTGTGCCAAAGCTCGCGCCACCTCCAACCACGGATAATGGCATGCACGCATAGGCGTGCGCAGGGGTGGGGGGCACTGTCCGGCGGCCTGCCACGCGATTCTTTCGATCTGTGAGAGGCCCAGCAGGTTGCAGCAGGTAGAAGGCCTTGGTAAGCACTTCAAATAAATGAATAAATACGCCCTTTTCACTTCGCGCGTCACCTGTGGCGCTCGCTAACGGTGACGCGGAAGCGGCAGCTTGCAAACGCAACAAAAGCAGCCGCGGCGGAAGAAAGCAGATGCACTAGCCGCGACCTTCTGTGCCGGTTAGCCTTCAGCCGACAATGGCGCGTCGGTAGAGGCTCCACCAACACTGCCAATACGCTGGTCATGTGGTTCACCCGTGCTGCGCGCCCTGTCCTCAGCGAGATCTCCTCCATTTCCTGCCCGTCCTGGATAGAGAATCAACTTTATTTATTGAGAAAACAAAAAATGGGGTCTTCGGCGTGGTTTCATTATTCCAGGACACTTTGAGCTCGGGCCGCGTCAACTTGCCCCTTGACCCGCTGACGCTGATCCTCGAGGGTGTAGCTGGCCAAGGCTCTCTCCCAAAACCCATCGGTGGGATAGGAATTGTGGCGGGGAAGTGGGGTTCGGTCACAGCCTACAACAGGGTGATAGAGTGTCCCGGGGGCCTCGCAGAAGTGGCACTGAGATGAATAATGGGTCATTTTCCCGTGCGGGTTCTGTCGCAACATGCTGCAGTGCGATGTGTTACCGTGGGACGTGTCCTGAAAACAGGCGGGGTTTCGTTGGTCGTTGTCCGTGACAATAGGATCACGAGAAACCCTAGCTGTTCGGCAGCTTGCAGATCACTCAACTTCAGGTTCTTGCTAAAAAGGTACCCCACGGGATAATGTAAGTCGTTGAACCCCCCGCCGGACAAATCAAAGGTGCATGTTTTTCAACATAGCTGCACCACCAGTTCGAGGTTCCCAGCCGTCCTTAACATGCCCCAAAATTCTGTCAATTTGACAGTCATAAATTGGCTGGGGCGGTATTGAGATTCCTTAACAATGCGGCTGCAGTGCGACGTTTTTTGAGCGGAAGCATTGTCTCTGTCCTTACAGCCGTACCTTAATTAGCCATGTTACGCCAGAGAAGGTCAGACTAACTTCTGTATCGTGTTTTGACACGGCAGCTTCTGCAGTTTCCTTCCCTGCACGTGGTCGTAACCTTACAAGATATTTCGTTTTAGAACACAAGTGCGCGCATCGCGGGTCCATGCTAAGTCGGCCGCGCCTTAATAATCTGTCCCATAACAACTTTCACCCTGCTATCACCTTCTTGTTGAGCGGCTTCAGATCGGGTCTTTAGAGCTTGCACAGCTGGCGTGTCCTCATATGGCTCAACCCTCACTCAAATCCATCACAGGTTTGCTGAACTTTTCGAAAGTGCTCATTTGGTCACTGCACTTCCGTTTATGTACGGTGTGTGTTTCTTTCTGTTTGTCAAATATCTGCAACCAGGGCAAATGTCGTCGGGCACCTTATACTTTTCAATCCACTTTTTTAGGTGCTCCATATTATCCGCATACTCGCCCGAAGCTATGTTTGCTTCAGTGTGGTATCTACTGGCTGGGATTATTCTAGGATAGGGCATTTTGCGTTTCTGTCAGCTGCGACTAACACTGTTTCTCATGAAGTTCTCGTGTCCGTGCACGGATAACGTGGGGTGAGATTCGTAGCTTTGGGCTTCTTCGAACGAGACGGTAGCATGTAGTTTGGATAGAACTGAAACTCAGCCGAAGCAGCAACTTGCCTTTATTTCCTACCGTGTCTAGGGCAAACTGAAGCTAATGTCTACGGCAAACTGAAGCTAACATACGATGGTGCTGGATCTTGGCTGCCACTTGGCTTGGCTTTACTTGTCACATCCATGTCGTGAAATGTTACGCAGCCAGGCATTCCGCGGTAGTCCTTGGACGGTGGCTCAAGGTAGCACAGTACCCTACTTCGTGAGGTACTCGAATTACAAACGGGCACGCAACTATAGTTTAGGCATTGCGTGCAGTTCAATTCATCCACAGACTACTAGATCTAGCAGGAGTGCCAAAAAGGACCAATCGAGGTTGCATGCTGACCATACGACGTCGGTGTAAAAGAGTATCAGAATAGAAAAGATATCACCTTCACCGAGGGTTACAAAACGAGGTTGAAGGCGCTTTCTTGGCCGATAGAAGCGTCCCAGCCTTCCAGAGGGGCGGGTGAGTCAACGTCCTCTTTAACACGAGTTCTTTAGTTCCAAAGACGACGGCAGCAGCAAAACGGGGGAGGTGGAGTGGCCGTGACAAGGGGAACCACCAACACAGCTTCGCTTTTGAAGTGCCTGAACCCAAATCGGTGCACATTTACGAACGCTTTACCATTGCATTACTCAATGCATTACAATAATGCATTGCATGACGGAAACCACGCATTGCATTACCATATTCACCTTACTCTCTCTACGAAATTTAGCCTCAGCTTCGTTGTTCATGCCTTCCTTCAGATCTAGGAGCCAGAAACAAAACGTATTTCGTTTTATCCGTCTCCGTTGTCTCGTTGTCCTCTCTTTGGCAGCGGTACTCACTGCTGTTCGTCGTTTTTTCTGTCCACGAGAATCTGCAATTCGTCGGGGTCATTTCTATTCAATTCCGCGTTGCAACCTAAACTGGGCCATTCAATTACTAAGGCGACGTTTCAGAGAACATTCAGGCGGAGAACAGATGCGTGAATACGCCGTGCGAAGGGCGTGAAGGGGATGGGCAGTGTCTCGTTGTGAGACCGTCCAAGCAACGTCGTGGCAGCGCTGCTACCCCAGACCTTTCATACAGCTCTGCGCACAGCTCCGACTTCCCAGTCAGCATCACTATCTGGGTGCAGGGCCAGGTGAAGACTTTTTGCGTTGCGGTATTTAACCAACTACTGCCACACTATGAAACTGATCTTGACGTAATGTACCTGCCTCGAAAAGATTTTTTTCAGACGCACCAAAGACAGAGTCAGTATTGCAGAATCCCCTCGGTGAGGAACCACAGGGCAATATGCTGCCTTGTTTGCTCAGCTTCCATAAAAACACATTTATTACGAACGATGTAAAAACGTATGAATAGAGCCATTACTTTTATGGTAAGCACTAAGTAATGCGTTATCGTACAGTCGACCCTCGATATTTTTTCAAAACTTCTAGGGGTTGCAATAAGCTCATAATAACTACGATGCTTCCCGCAAAAGTATGGCTTCAAAGTTCATTCGAAATGCATAGATTTTTTCATTAGTTTCGCTTACCCAAACAGAGTGTGCTACCCTCCAATGTTTTGCGAGTTCCCGCTTGATTTCTTGTAATAAAATAAACTCACTGCTAATTAGTAAATGTATGTACGCTAATGTACTTCAATTCTAAGCATAGAGGACATAGCTTGTGCCTCACTCACTTATATCACGAAGTAATAATCGTTACACTGACTTCAATTTTTCCCTATCTTCAATAAAAAGTTTTCTCACAAGGCCCGAGCAATGAGCACGGTTACCAAAGTAACGACTTATTGTTAATGAGTACAAAGAGCTCCCTCTACATTCATTCGCAGGTTTTGCTCTTTTACGCCAAAAGTTCCAACTTAACAACAGCAAATTAAGCACTTCGCTGGCATTATCATGCACTAAAAGATGCATAGTTTTCAGGAACCGTGAAAGCAACATCTATTAAAAAATTACGTCAAGCGTATCCTAAACGAACTGTAGCCAAAAAAAGAAGCCCACAGAAAGCGGTACACGCATGCGCATCAAGCAAGCAGTATTACGACAACTTCAAGGGCAGCGTAGTGGATGCAAAATGACATGAAACCACAAGATGACGCTGTTGTGCCTTTAAAAGTGGAGCTAAAGTAGCTGAACATAATGTGTGGTGGGTAACGCGTTAAAAGTAGCAAGGAAATGCCGAACCCTCGTGAGCACGTGCCTCGCGGCCAGCGCCAGACGTCCCTGGTTCGCGCAGTGGTTTAGCAAAAAAAAAGCTTGTGAAAATTCCGGATAGCGCCTCGTGTTGCCCAGCTGCCCATAACGCCACAGCTGGCGTAAACCCTGCTCTACATAACCTCAACACCACCCCAGGAGCACCACGCACGCGTCGTGCACGAATGCGCCATTGCTGCGCCCTAATTTGGCAAGCGCTACCAAGCATGTAATGTTTGTCATGAGGAACACGACGATATACCGATAGATGACTGACTACTACTAGCATGATGCAGACTGACGACGGAAAATGCAAACAAACAATTTTCAAGTTGTACAAATACGTGATTATGTGTCGTGAATTGCTCACGTAGAAATACATCCCGCGGATTCACTATGCTTTAAGCCTTGCGCAACATGGAGGCAGCTTTGCAATTTTTTTTCTCGTTTTGGGAATACTACGCCGTCATTCAATATGATAGATCACATGAAGTTGCCCAAATTCCAATCCAATTACAGCATTTTAATACCCACCTCACACTTCACCTGTTACCCGTTGCAGATGTTGTTCCCGGACCACCAACGCCATATTCAATAATATGCACCGTTGGCGCTGAGAGGCCCTTCAAGGAGCCGCCTCCTGATGGCCTCTGCGATTTCATCTTCCTGGACTCCCTCTACCACCCGAATTCAAAATATGAGATTAAAGGCCCCCTGCGTGGGACGTTGAAAGAACTGTTAGCGGTAGCTCGTTCAGCAGAGAAGACTCAGTTCGGCGTCTCAATCCACCCTTTGTGAGTGTCTCGATTCCTATACCCTGTTTGTTTGTGTCCACAACTAAACGACTTCTGAGTTGAAACGTTTACGTATATAAAAATAAAGTAAATTAATAAAACGAGGAAGAAAAAGTACCGAGTTCGACCAAAGAGTACTTACGTAAACGCGTTTTGCTGCTGACAAAATGCGGCGACTTCGAGAAGCCTAATACGCCAGTCATCCCGGCGTCATAATGGGGATGGACGCAACGGTCAGTAAACGTTATAGTTACGTTTGCACGCAGGGGCTACAATTATACGAAGCGCAGATGCAGCTAATCATGTGAGCGTACCGCCACCTCTTCACTCTAAAACCAGATTAAGGGAGAGAAATTCTTCCGTTCTGTAGGAACATTTCGTTCACAAAACGCTTGGTTTAGCAATTGTCGACTGGTGTTGTGAAATCGCCGGCGCATAGTCGTTTCTAAAAAATTCAAGGGGCAAAGCATTTCTAGGGTGCCGTATTACCCAGAAAATCTTTTCTGGTTTGTTCGGGATTGCGCGGATTGTCGAAACAGGATTCTAGAAACAGGATTTTCGAAATGTCCTGAGAACATTTAAAAACATTTTGTTGGTTGCGAATGCAAAAAAAAATTAGTGTATATTGAACGCCTCATATGCCTTCCTTTTACTTCACTTTGCCGAAGGTGGTTGGAAACTTGCTGCTTGACTTTTGCGGTCCACCTGAACCATCTACATGGGCACCAATCTTTTTCCCACGAATTGAACCTCTGCTACTTTTTACCGCCCTGTAATCGGATATTGCACTAGAATCATGAATTTCGCACATGTCTGTTTAGCTGTTCGGCCGTGTTCTCCAGCTCTCTCGATCTGCGCTGTCCTGTCGGGAAGCCATAGGTAGGCCGCTAGTCGGTACTTGCGGAGTCATGTATCTGTGGGAAAATTATTACGAATCGGAAGCAAACAACTCTTTAGTGTTGCCCACTGAAGGAGCCTCGACCGGTCACTGGCTGGTAAAATGGGCAGGGACCAGTGACCCAGTATGGCAGCCCCTGTAAATTTCTGGACAATTTTAATCAGAGACTGTCAGAACCGAAATATTATGTTCTAATAAACTGGAAAGACGACCATGTTCGAAACCGCCACCCGTTAGAAGCCATTTGCTATTGCACGAACGCGTCGCGGACAATTCGTAATCGTCGGAGGCTAGGGTACTGACCATGCGTCACGTCGACTCGACCAGGCCGCAGGCGTGAAAGCCAACTGATCGTTTTTTTTAAGTGTGGCGTTGAGTGCAACGAGATGGTGATGCCCCGAACTGCACAAAAGTCTGAGACTGGACAATTTCTGGGCCCAGTAAAATTCTGTGATCACTAGGTGGGGCTTTAATGTTATATTCACGTAATTTCTAGTGTGGCGTGGCTGATGGTTTGGCTCAAAAAGTTTCGCATTAGAATATGATGTCCTCTTCATCTGCTATTTGCTAGGCCATTGTTTTAGTGCAACGTCTAAGCAGGCTGAAAAAGGGATGCAGTCTTTTCAGATTATGATAACAAGCATTCTTTATTACTTCTTCTTACCCATATCAAGCCTTTTCATTTGTTTTGTACATCATTTTCCCCGTCAGTTGTGTCCTATTCCTTTACTTCCGTTTAAATTGCTTTGACCATTTGCCACAACTGCGGATTTCCAATAATTTAACCTGTGCCTTTTAGTTCCTTTAAGCGACTGCTTGTCACGACTTCTCATGCAACTCGTTCCAACTTTTGTCGCCACAGTTGGGCCAGGTTTCAGTTAGAAACCTAACACTATGCGACATATCGAAAATAATTTTAAGAGTATCCGATCATTCCTCGATGCCTCAGAAGTCAAAGTTACGGAGCCCCTACACTTTGGACCAAATGAAAAGTGTTGTGCAAATCAATGCAATTTAGTGATAGAATGTTAGAGGGTTGGAGACAAACTCGTGAAGTCTTCCCTTCAACAAAGTATTCACTTCCATCCTTTTGAAGAGAATTGCCAAGCTGACCACCAACCGGCCGACTGACTGACAGCCGCTCTGAAAGGTGTGTGCTATGCGACTGCAGAGATCAGTGACGCTGAGAGAACGTGAAATGTTACTCACAAACTGTAAATCGCTGTCTCATAGTCTGAGTCGGTTTAGATTTAGCGTGATACATATACGAAAGGGGAAACGATGGAGTACTCTGTTTAGCCCTCTCGACAAAATGAGCCGTGCTTGCACCATCCACTGCCTGAATGTACTGGCTACAAGCGCAATGTATGTGTTGTGGTGATTGCCATAACGATACTGAACTCAATATGTTTTGGTAAATTCTATTGAAATTGTTATTTCAAAACTTAATGTCTTTATTTTTAGTCTTTTTTAGAAGTACTGTTCTAGAGGAAGAAGGCGTTTCGAGGCGGTAGTAATTCATAATACCTTGGAGGAACCGAATAAAGCGCAAATTGTGGCCTGGCTGGAGAGGCTCACAAAGATCTCGACTGGCCGGCATATTTTAATGACTCTAGGCACCCGGTTGGAGTCTCGATTCGGCGCCAAGCGTGAGATTTCCTGCGAAGTATGGGAATGCATACACGTCCGTCCCAAACTGAGGAATATGCATCCCGAACACAACAAAGAAAGAAGACTAGAATGAGCGAAGGCCTTACAAAAGAGATCCAAAAACAGCGCGAACGTGGTATACGTGGAAGCCACGGAATACGCGGCACGCGACGCCATGACCATGGTATCTACCGACAGCAACGCAGTTCTAAAGGAGGCATTTATTGGCATGGAATGCATGCAGGCAACCATGTGTGTGCGCCGCCACATGCGTGGCCAAGCGTCTGTTGCTAAGGCGACGTTGTGCGCACGGCCCGCAGATAAGGCACCATTCTTCACCATGCCTTCATGGCGACCAAGCAAGGCAGGCTGCGGGCCGCGATATGAGCTTGTGTTCTCGTACAAGGCGTGTGCGAGTGATTCGATAGTCAGTTATACCGCGATAGCATTGGTTACGCGAAGAGTCATGGTTCCGCTCGTGAGTGTGACAACCTCATTTACAATTCATGCCCAGCCTCGGCGCGCACCTACGAGCGAGTGAGAGTCCGTCGTTGCACAAAGGTTGCAACGTGATCGCAGTGGTCCGTTTGACAGCAGTAACTGCATAATTTCCAAACTATTGCCGACTGAACACAAAGTAATTGATTGATTGATTGTAGGGTTTGACGCGCCGACGCAATGCAGGCGATGGGGCGTGCAGTAGTGGTGGGCGCCGGATTAAGTTTGACCACCTGGGGATCTTTAACGTGCGCCGAAATCTCGGTCACTCGGGCGTTCTTGGTTTTCGCCTCCATCAGAAAAGCTGCCGCCGTGGCCGGGAATCGAACCCGGGAACTCGTGCTCAGCAGCGCAACCCCTGAACAACTGAGCCAACGCAACGGGTCGAACACGAAGTAATACCTCGACGCCAAGTACGGTTGAGTGCAGCATAGTACGATGTACTTATCGCGAGACGCGTACGAAGTCGCCGCCGCAAGTCAGCTCATTGCTAGCCGCCACGTTGTGATGTCAGAGGTGACTTGTTTTGCTGAGTGTGAAACATTTACGCACGAGAAAGCCAGTGCTAAATCGGCGTGCTTGTGAAATATTTCTCCAAAGAAATTATTAGGTTCTTGTACTTAACCCCGTATTGAGAGCACCTTACACTGACATAATGTCGTGGATACGGTGCGGGGGCACTTGCGTCGACATCCGCGGCGGTAGCAAACTGCAGCGTCGGACTTGTGCACGCTGTTCGCAGCCACGGTTTCATCCTCCGGTGATGCGAAGTTCTCAAGGGAAGGTAGAGCGCCAGCACATAATGTGAGTGCGATTAATAATATATCCATTGACGCCACTAGCGATAATCGGGTTGGAACGCAGCCGACGATGAACTCCAGTGTGTTTTGTTTTGTCTGCGAGATCGGTGCGCAAGGCGCATGCGCTGGCGCAGTGGCCACGGACGTGGCCGTTTTCATTGTTGCCAAGCGAAGAAATCGTACGCTAAACTTTTAAATGAATACCACGTATAGCTTACGGCAAGATACTCACCTCGTGTCCGGAAGTTGCAGAAGAGGTAGCCATTGTCGTGGCGATGGCTTAAACGAATGATAATTGTATTGTCAGAGAACGAAAAACTGCAATTCGCAATTTTGAAAAGGGAAGTATCTCGTCCAGGGCACTGAGAATACTGGTCGGCTTCAAAGACCGGAGAAAGGTCCAAATCGTATAGACGGCGTCGCACTCTTCTATTCCCGGTAACCACAATTTTCATGACGCCGCTGGATGTTTTTCTAAGCGAGGTGATCACGTCCAGGAAGCATCTGAGCACTCCTCGCGTGGTGGGTCGGGGAAGGACCGCATGGTCTCATACGGTGACATCGGAATCAGAATCAGAATTAGAAATGTGTTTTATGTTCCTCAGAGTGAAAATAGACCGCAGACAAACAGCTGCTCATTGAGCAGCTTGACGAGGCCTGAGGCCCTACACACAAGGTGGCTGTGGCAAAACAGCAACATGTTATTGAATCGCGAAAAAAAAAAACAGGAAAGGGGACAGAGTGAGAAGAAAAAAAATATTGTTCACACAAAGGGTGTGATCAGCAACAAAAACAAAACACAGAAAATAATTACACACGCACACACATAAATGTAATACTACAGCACACTCACACAATATAAACACATGTAGACGAGCCAACATTTGTAAAACAGCCATGATCATATATGCACCGGCATAAACACGTTTACACGCGTAGAACATGTATGCACAACTCCAGTGCACGCATGCACATCTGCAGGAAAACGAATATTTATCACAAGTTACTTTCGAAAAAAAAAAGTGAGGAAAAGCTTGGTAGGTTTTGTAACAAAATAAATGTAATAAAACCAGAAAAACCAGCCATTTACGCAATGCTTTGGATAATTCGAAGAACATATGCACGCACATATGTGCAACTCAAAGGCAAATACGACAGTAATTTTGGACTATTAAAAGTAAAAAGAATTAGCACGCCGAGGGAGAACTCACTGCATTTTTCTACCCTTAAAGGAGCCATTAAGAGAAAATGCAAGTTGGTTTTATTCGAAAGATTTCGTGTTTTATAGTGCCCCCAGCGCTTGTCCGGATACAAACGGTGCTTTATTCACTGAGAAATTAAACAATTTAGGTTAAAATTTTCATTTTCCCGCTCAATCGTGCGTTTTCGTGGTCCCAAGTGACATCACTGAAACCGACCGCTCTGCAGCCTGTGCAGCCTAGAGTACCTTCATTCACGAATCCGCCGTACAGGGTAGAGACACGTATACGCTCGCGCCGCCATTTTTGGTTGCTCGCTCGCCGCCGAAGCAAGTCATTGTGTCAAAACCGCGCTAAAAATATCGCCGCAACGCGGTTTACTGAAGAAGTTTGAATCATATTGTCTGTTTCGCGTTGCTAGGTCTCGTGGGAAACGAAAAGAATAACGCGCTGAGCCCGTTGGCCCAATTGCGGCGGCACGGGACCGTTCGAAGGTTGTCTCCACCCTGTACAGCGGTGTTGGTTTGTTCCCGCGTTTCTTTACGTTCCGTAGCCTAGATGGCGCCACCATAAAGCGTTTGGTTTGTTTTTGTTCTGGGAGAAAATATTCGTTCCCTGAAACAGTGCTCGCTCGACAAATGGGGTCACGTAAGACACCGTTGCTTGCGTCAATCGGCCAGTGTCGTCTGAGACAACCCCAAGCCCCGTAGTGCTGTGCAGCGAAACCAGGCATGCTGTGCGCAGTACGAACAGCAGAACGCATCAGTACTTCTATGTTTACATGTGCTTTCGTAACTTCCACGGTTTGTCCCATCATTCTTATTGCTTTGTAAAGAATGTGCCCTAAATTTAAGCGCAAATCGCTGGTTCGTCTAGTTTGTAAGTTCTACCTAATTTGCGTCTGCTTCTGCCAGCCTCCGCCAATCGCAGAGCTTAGCCCATGTGACGACATAGGTTCTGTTGCGGGAAATGAGCTGGTGGGTCGCATGACCATTCCCGTTTTTCCTAATTATGTAGCTTATTTGAGCGAAGTTTACGTTAAAAGTGGTGTCGGTATGATTCTAACGAGACAATCTTTTGAATGAACCAAACTTGTGTTTTCTCTTCATGGCTCCTTTAAGAAAACCAGCCTAAACACTGTTCACCTAAATCAAGTTTATTTTCTTCGAGGCGATCAAATAACGTTATATTAGTGTTCAGGGTGTAGGGTATTCATATTTTAGCATCTAGTGACAGTATTTTGCGCGCGTTCTGGGAAGAAGCCACTTTTCCGTTTTTCGAGTATTAGCGGCCGGAATTCGTTCTTTCAATGCTGATGTTTCAATAAAGAAAGTAGTGCGGAGTGAGGTTCTAGCAGTGAATCATGAAACAATAATGTACTGCAGCATCATGTGAACTGGTAGACATTTGAAGCGAACGGAGAGTGGTTTAATTTGAGCACGGTACTCTTCTCCCGCAACAATGCGAATTACTTTCTTTTGCAGGCTTACAAATGTATTCATGTTAGTGCGTGATGCGGTACCCCAAACAAGATGACAATATGTAATGTGAGGTTGAAATATTGAATCGAATATCTGCTTTTTAATATTAACTTGAAGAATTTCATGACACCGAAAAAGGGCCAATACAGCTGTTGACGAACTTATGGCTACGTAATTAGTGTGTTCAATCCACCAAAGTTTCTCATCAAATATAACGCGTAGTGTTTTATTTATTCTTTAAAAGAACCTCACAGGCCGGAGTGCATTGAGTGAGGGGGGATACAAGAAAAAGTATAACAATGGCAAGCAGACCACGCAAAGCATAACAGATAATCAAACGACTGACAACTTCCATACACACAAACCTAACCAAAACAGAAATATCGAGGTAGGCACACGGCGGGAAATTAACGCAAAGATACATCATGGTTTCGTACTTTCAAATCAAATCAAAGAAGATATACAATTTTGCAGTAAAATTTGGGAAGAAAAAAAGCGTCAAATAATAGGCATAGTTTGGTTATACACTAAACATGTGACGCGCGTAAAGAAACTGAATATAAGCAAGAAATACGGCATACATTAAAAAAATCGCAAACAGTTCAAAACATCTTGCCTACTGAAGGAAACAAGATCGTGCCGTTAATTAGACGTCCTACTATAAAAAATTTCGTGAAGTAGCGGGCGAAATGTTTTCTGGTTGTTTTCGGAAGCCATGCTGTCAGGAAGGGTATTCCACAAGCGAGTGGCTACAGGAAGCGCAGAGAACTGAAACGCATGTGTGGAACGATATAAGCGCGAAAAACATAATTTATTATTTAATCTTTGAGACGTCTTGGATGCGATCTGGATAGGCCATGTGGAACGACTGCCGTTATAAACACATTTGTGAAGCAAAGATAAAAGAGCGATAGTACGGCTCAGCGCCAAAGGCTGCATTGAATGATGACGCTTTATTTGTGTTACGCTGGAATGGTGGCTGCAATTTCGTGAGATGAAAAGGGCAGCAATGTTTTGGACCAATTCAGTCATGTCGATGTGGTAGAGGAGATGCGGGGACCAAATGGATGAGTACTGGAGTTGCCGGAGAACAAATGTCTGATAGGCCAATTTACGACTGCTCGAAGAGGAGTTACTAAGATTACGCCGTACATATCCTAGTGTCTTTGATGCTTTAGCAGAGATGGTTGTAACATAACATGACCATGAAAGATTTTCAGTTCGGTGAACGCGCAGATATTTTTACGATACTGTATGCAGCAATTAAATGTGATTGGCGCTGCACGAAAAATGTGAGTTGACGCGTTTACGGTAAAATAAATAGCCTGAAATTTTTATACAGATAAAGCCATTAACCAAGTGTTATACCAATAAAAAACTAGCCTGGGATCGTTTGGAGAGCTTGGTGGTCGTTAATACTGCTAATTAATCTGTCGATAATGCAATATTCAGAAAGATTGCGCATGCGATAGGAAATGTTTAGTGGGAAATCGTTTATGTAAATCAGAAAGGGCTGGTAGCTAACAACCTCAATACAGTCAAACCCGTTTATAGCGAAGTGCAATATGCACCGCGATTAGTTCGATATATCCAATAGCTCGATATAGCCGAACCCGCCAATAACGAACTTATCGCTACAAGTTCGCATTCCGCGGGAGCCCCCCTCCCGCTCCTCAACTCCACCATCCCCGCATGCAAAAAACGAATACAGTAACGTAGCCGTTACCATACCCAAAATAATCCATTTATTGCAAGTATTATAGCTACTTTCCGCCTGAACTGCCTACTTTGCAAAGAAAAAAGCGGTGATTTTTGTTTTCACTTTCGTTTTGGCGGCTTCAACTAACATAGCATTCTCTACACGAAACAATATTTGCACCACTTCGAGTCCCCGTCTTCCAAAATCTAAGAAGCATTGACGGAGTACATTGACTACCGAAAGCGCTTCATTATAAGCGTCGGACGGCTTTCACTCGCGACATCAACGGGAATGTGGGGGAGCTCTTCCCACAGTCCACCGATGCTCTGTCTTGGTCCGGACTCGCTGACTGCGCGGGTACCGTCGTGAGTCCCGCGCGTCGG